>NW_005187558.1:281617-286015 GCF_000239375.1 Pundamilia nyererei
CTCTGGTGCAAATTACTGACCTCTGTCATCATTTTAAGTGGGGGAACTTGCACAATCGGTGGCTGACTAAATACTTTTTTGCCCCACTGTATATATATGTATAGATTCGTTTTATAGATTCATTTTAGAATCCATGTTCATCATGGCATGCCTTTCTTAACTTATAACTTATATTTGAAGTTTCTGGTTACCCATTACTGATTATCTATCTCTCTGTATATCAGGCTCTCTTGTCATCTCATGACAGTGTTGCACAGTCAGACTATGAGCCTGTCTTACCCCCTCTGCCTGATGAAATACCAGAGGATGAGGAGGCAATGAGGATTGTGTGTCTTGTAAAGAACAACCAGCCTCTGGTAAGACATAAGCATTTTCCTCATAAATGTAAACTTTTGCTCAGAAATACAGTTTCGTTTGCAGTTCTTGAGTTTACACGAAGGACCTTATGTATATATTTCCTATGAGTATATATTCCTTTTTAAATTGTAAAAGAAGTAAAAGGAGTTAAAAATCCTGGTAGCTTTAGTGCAATCAGTCACCCATGTCAGGAATCCGTAGCAGGCAGAGGTGTACGTTTGTCTTTTCTCTTTTCAATTATAACTACTCAGAATAATTTGAACAAAAGGTCCTTTGAGAGTATGTGAATGAGTTGATGAATGAATCATTCAAGACCAGTGTTTCATCCAACAATAATTTTTTGATGACCTATTACTAGTATTTTTTTAACTGTCAGCTATAGAAACCTATAAATATACATAAATGTGTTTTTGTCATTTTTTGTCCTTGTTTTTTGTTTTAGATAAGCTAAGGTAGCTTAGCTTTCTATTTACATGGCGTTATTAGTCTCAATATCTATGTCGTCCAAAACTCTCTGAAAGAAAAATGACAAAAAACATTGCTTATAAGCACAATCCAGAGAGTGATTACATTTTCAAACAAACCAAACAAATTAGTAATATATTCCTGTAAGATAGGGATGCAGAAATGATCACTTTTGTTAAACAGAATCTATGAAGTCAACAAGATGGCTTGTTGACTTCATAGATTCGATGACAAATCTGAAGGTAGCCTTGCAAGGTGCCCTCAGATTAGTCATAAAGTAGTTAAGTCTTAAATTGCTTAAATATAAATTACATTATGTTAACTTTAAAATGTTCTAATAAACCCTAAAAACTCAAAGTTTCTCATCTTTCATTCATTAAGAGTGGAGAAGAGTGTAGAAGGAGTGTAGGAGAAATTCACAGCCGCTGGAGCAGCCTGCACCGCTTTACATTGGAACGCCTCATCCCTGCAAGAAGAGCTCAGTCAGGGGAGGAGCTCAGAGTGCCCGAAAGTGAAGCAAAGCTTCCCCTTGTTCATAAAGACGGCAGGTCCCACCCCTTTCTCCCTCGCTATGAATCCACAGGAAGTTGCTATTTGTGTTCACCAACTGTAAAACTTGGGAACAAAGGACTCAATCAGTCAGCTCCCTCTGTTTTGAACCCTGCTACCTGCACTGGTAAGAGGAGGAAGAACAGATGATGACAGTCCATACAATCACCAATCATCTGACCATTTTCATTTGATCATTCTTTGTCTGTATTTAAGCCATCAAATATAAAAAACAATGGCAACATATCATAGAAACGCAGGCCATCCATCAGTACCTTCACTAATCATAATCGAGGATTCATTCTTTCTTGTATCTAATCATTCTAGTATTTGGTACTTTCTGGGCAAATATTTTCATATGTCTAGCAATGGCAATGAAAGGCAACAACCACTTCATCTATCTTGGTGTCATTCCTCAGTGCAACTAAGTGTTCATTTCTTCATGAACCTGCCATCATCTGGCAGTCTATAAGTCTTTTGGGCTTTCCTGCCATTACATTTCTTTTCAGACATAGTTTGCTAATGTCTTTCTGTTCTCTTGAACTGCAAATTTATTTGGTGGTTCATTTTCAGAGGAACTCAAACCCAATGGGAAAGATGGTGCTTCAACCAGAGAGAGCAGTGATGACTACGCATACCCACCTCCTCCAATCCCAGCTTACAGTTTTAGCCTTCCCAACTCTCCTGTGTTGTACAAAAAAAATTCTACAGGAGGACAGTCAAAAAATATCCCCACACCTGGAAGGACCTCCTCTTGTCGTGGCATGAACCCTCTTAGATCTCGCACTGCTCCTTCTAGTCCTGCAGCTAGAAGGAGTACTCAGGAACAAGGGGTCAGCACTATCTCCAGAAGAGATGGTTGTCAAACCACTCAAACCAGACCTCATAACACACATCAGGAAGAGTCTTTAAATCATCCATTAATGTTCCACTACGCTACAGCTCCTCGTCACAATGAATACCAGAACATATCAAAACATAAACAAAATGCGCAGCAGCAGCAATCAAGACACCATAATCAGCCTGCTGAACTCAAGAAACAGTGCAGTGTGGAAGAGCTTAGGTCCACTGTTCAGATGGTGGCCAGCAGTATTGAACACAATAGTCAGGATGTACGCCAACTTGGTGAGAGGATGGTGGCAGCATCAGAGATGATCACAGACAGCGTGGAAGAGAACGCCCAGGCACTTAACCTGCTTGCCGAGGTGGTGGACAAGCTTCAGGGGCTAATCGTAACCAAAAAACACCTCGAGTCATCTCCTTCACAGACAAAGACACAACAATATCCACCCTCACCTCCTCCAAGGGTCTCCTCATTATCTCCAAAACTTGTCCGCAAATCTCCAATACCATACCCAGGCCCACTCTCACCATCTTCTTCCACTACTTTCTCCTCTTCTTCATCCACAAGTTCTTGTGCAGATGACTTTACAACATCTAGGAGTCCAACACAAATTAATGGTGGATCCAAAAGGATGGTGGCAGCTCCTCAGAGGGCAGGTAGGGGTGGTAATAATGGACAAGTGAGGTTCAACACTGGAACCATTTCAAGAGCTCCTCTGGAGGACCAACAAGACTGTAAGAGTACAGGCTGCTTAAAAACAAAGAAGAAGAAGAAGAAGAAAGAGTAACTAGACTAAAAACAAACCTTTTCATCTCTTTCCAGCATTTGTACTGGAAAAACTGTGACAGTGACAAAAATACCTAATGTTTTAGTCTAAAACGAATTATCAGCTACAACAACATATGGACTTTTTTTTTTTAATTTGAAGACTTTTTCAATTTTTCAAACAATCACTCAAAGGAACAAAAGCAAACAATATAAAGGTACAAAGCAATTTCTTTCTGTCTTATTTTCGTCATCTAGTCCAACTATTCTTAAAAAGTATGACAGCTTTCATTTTTTTCATCAGCTCTGATTTATTATTTTGGGTTCTTGACTATGATGGTCTGAATATATACATTGAGCAAAAAAAGAAGGAAAGTGTTTAGGGTTAAATTTATTTTTAATAATATTTGTTATGGATTATTTTGTACATGTCGAACTGCATTCATCTTGACTTATTGTTTGTATATTTACGTGGTATCTATTGCACATCAAATACAGCAATAAAACCCTGTGGAAACACCTAAGAAGTTTTACATTATTCCACATATAGAAACATCAAAATTAATTTTCATGAGCACTGTTTTAGCGCCTGGTTGGAGCTTATGTAATTGGCATTTTTTAAAATAATTTAGCATTTTCATTTCCCAAAACTATGGTAGCAAATTTGCAGGACTACTAAAGTTATCCTTAATTTTCATAAGCCCTTGCTACCAGTTTGCTTCTAGCAATGGCCTGTAGTGGACATGGTATTGTGTTGATAGTGTTTACCTTTAGAGTCCCCATGATATTTTGATGTAATGCAAAATGAGTTAATATCAAATGCCCAAGCATTAAAATATAAAGAAAAAAACCCTTTAGTTATCTATTTAACTTTGATCTACCACCAGCACTAAACTGTGTAGTTTTGAGTTGAATGTATGTTCAGCTGCTGGGTGTATTATGTTAGTGTGTATATTGATATTCCTCACAAAATGGCACAAAAATGGAAGGCCTTATAAAAAAAATAATAATAATAACTGGCGTACAAGAAGAGCTTTTACTTAATTTGCTGATGTTTTAATGAGGATCTCATGAAGAGAAAATGTGTTTAAACAAAGTATTTATTATTTACTTTTAAAATCGTGTACTTTTAAAAATTAATTTAGTCAAAATTTTCCATTTGCTAATCTTAGAAGACATTTTGCCTTTGCCTTAAGGTCTCTTGTCACTATTTTTGCTTGCTTTTTACTTTGTTGTTAAATTTTGAACAACTCTCTATCTGTTAGGGTGCAACTATAAGAAAGGATGAGGCGACGGGAGATATCTCTATTGCCCGGGTGATTCATGGAGGATTGGCTGACCGCAGTGGTATACAAGTATTTTAAGTGTGTGTGTGTGTGTGTGTGTGTGTGTGTGTGTGTGTGTGTGTGTGTGTGTGT
>NW_005187558.1:286518-288696 GCF_000239375.1 Pundamilia nyererei
TGTATGACTTTCCCTGTCAGGCCAATTCCCAAGGCACTATCCTGTTTAAAATCATTCCAAATCCATCTCAGGCCATCCTCAGCCAGACACCAGTAAGAAACACACACTTTATCACTTTACCTCCAGTATCACTTTATTAAAAGCACATTTTGTTGACATTAAACTTACTTATGAGCAGGAAAATCCCTGTACAATTACTGACATGATTCACTGATTGTTATTTTCCAGGCTGGTGTTCCAGGTTTAAAAACATGATTTCCCTCAGTACATCTGTGAATGTTTCACTTTTTGATTAATTTATTTTTTAATCTGCAATAAAACAAAGTTTATCTGTCTGTCTTCCAGGTATGTATGAGGGCAATGGTAGACTACTGCCCTCTGCAGGATTTTTCCATCCCATGTCCAGATGCAGGAATGGCATTCAGCAGAGGAGACCTTCTTCAGGTGGTTGACCAGTCAGATGGACAGTGGTGGCAAGCCAGGAAACTGCCATGTGCTACATCCTGCGCTGGTCTGATTCCCTCGGCCAGCATGCTGAAGAGGTGAGACGCACTCACATACTGTGAAGATGTGACGAACTTACAGGCCGCAGCCAGAGGAAGCGGTTAGTTTATAGATCTGACATTATGAGAGTAAGAAAACATTTATAACATAATTCTAAGTAACTTTAAAGGGCTACATCACTTTTATTCTGCACATTTAACTGATGGCAAAGCCTTAACACTGTTAGGTAAAGTTAGCTTATAATAATGTCAGAAAGAATATATCTTTGCAGTTTGGCTCCATGATTTTAGCTTAAGACTCTAATACATTGGTTGCATTTAACAATTTATTTCTCTTTCTACAGTAAACAGAGGGAACAATGGTGGTGTCAGCCTTTACAGGTTCATACCTGCATCAGACCACGTGAGGAATCATGGTTGTTATTATTAAACATGTGCTTATTTAATGGTTTATATATTATATGTACATTTATTGCAGAGTTGTTTGTAACTTGGATATTTCTCAGTAATGCCTCAAGTTTTACAAACCAGTGTGATTACATGAAGCACTTTTAATGTATTTTTTAGTCTTTAAAATATTTGAAAGATAAGTCAGTCACTACAAAAATAATTTGTTATTTTAAGTCGGTGTGTGCATAAAAGTTTTTTTTTTCTCACCTGTGTGTAAATCTCTGCCTGCTGTGACATAAAATGAGCAATGCTTTTAACGGCTGTTTATTTTTTCTGTTAACCCTGCTGCCCTTAGTGACCCTGACTGCTAACGGTGGGTGTGACATCATCCATAATAGTCATTTAATGTTGTAGTTTAGTTCATTTTATTTTTCTGAGTGTGCTTGTTTGTTAGCTTGTTTTGATGACACCTTTTTTTATTATTATTATTCAGCACTAATTACTGTTATCTGCACTAACCTGTCAGTCAATTCCTAACACAGAGAGGTGTCGCGTAGGCTAATAATAAACCACCAATAACAAAAACAAGAAACCACAGAAGACTTTTTTTTAAATCATTGAATAAAACTATAATAATTGAGGTCTCTGAGACTATTAACAGAAACAATAATCTATACTACTGGTATACAATATCTCCCAAACATCACTTGTTATGGAATATCTTGTAGTCAAAACCAGCTATCCATGCATGCATACTTATCCAGAGTCAATCACAGCTTTCATAGGATGAGAATTCTATGAGAAATCTATCCACAGGTCACCAATCTACCAAAGAGAGAAATACAACCATTCGCACACATGAATCACCAATTGAACTACAGTGTTAATTAAGCTGCTTCTGCAGCTGCTTATTTCATCTTCTGAGAAATCTCAAAGGTAGAAACAAGAGCTAAGATCATGCCAGGCTGCTCCTTTCACAGTAACTGAAGTGTGTTATGTTGTGCTACAGTCTGTCACATTAACACTTTCAACCAAACATAGTTTTTTGTGCCTTTCAGCCATACAGTATGTTGTCTTTGTTGGTGTATTTAAACCCAGCTACATGTATGTGAAAATAAGCTTTAACTAACTTTTCTGTTATTTTGTTCCAGAGGAAAATCCTGCAAATTCTGATGAGAAACATGCAATAACAGGTGAACATAATAAATACATATTCATATATATTTTAAATATTTAGTTTTTATATACGAAAGCTATGCATTATTCAACAACCCATTGAATGTCA
>NW_005187558.1:295481-296621 GCF_000239375.1 Pundamilia nyererei
TCCAGGGTTTTTGATTTGGGAAGGATTTAACTGTTCTGGATGGGACGACATCTTCCACGCATTTCCTGATGAATCCGCAGACTGAATCTGTGTACTCATCAATATCATTAGCAGCCTCGTGAAACATTTCCCAGTCCGCATGATCAAAACAGTCCCACAGCGTAGACTCTTTTTGTATATGTACTTGTTTATTCCGAGTCATAATTCGATAAAATTATTTTAATGAAAATTTTAAATGGCGGTAATTTAGGTGCATTTTTAATATGACCATGAAAATTAAGGTCAGGCTTACAAACAAAAAATAAAATGTAGTAAATACATATAAAAATAAATGCTTACTTGTTTCTGTACTTAATAAAAAGAAGAAATGTACTGCCTGGTGATAAATCTAGGAGTTTGAATGTTTCTTTCCTTCAGATGAAGCTGAATCTGATGTTACTGATGGAATCTACCTGGGTAAGACATATATGCTATTCAGATAATTAGGTAGTATTTAAGTAGTCATTAAGTGGGTAGCACTGATAATAAAATCTATACTGAAGGATGGATTTATTAAGACAAGTTATTATTTAATAATAATTTCCTACAATCTAATGAAATCATATCTATAGAAAATATATATTATCAATAATAAATCATTTTACTGCTGTCTCTTAACTTTGGTAACATTCACCTTATAAGGAGAAGTGTGTGTGAGAAGTGTGTCAAGTTTATTAAGCGAAACTAAAAGTGCTCTTTAACCTCACCAGCTGGTTTCCGTCGAAGTTTCCGTGTCTGGAAGAGGACTTCCTACAGGAAGCGACGACAGTCGTGCACCACCTGCTCCCCCAACACCAATGCTTTGTCCACCCCCTATGAGGAAGTGGTTTTGTACCAGCGCCCTCCTCAAGAGAACCACCGCCTCATCATCCTCGTTGGTGAGATGAATAGCTGCATTAATAACACATGAATGCTTCAATTAGAAATCAATCACTGCCTCCCAGTTGACCCTGAAATTATGGAATGTCAGCAAAATGTTTCAAATAGACCTGCCACCTCATGTCAAAAGACCACTGCAGCACAAAATTGCTGAACAGAATACAGATGAACAAAATCTGAGATTATCAATTGATCTTGAGACCCTCTGTCATAGAAGCCTCT
>NW_005187558.1:298575-299935 GCF_000239375.1 Pundamilia nyererei
CAGGCAAGATTTTATTCCTTTACTATAAATTTTGCTAATGTTCTTGGTGTTGATTGTCATGATTTTTGGGGCTTTTTGTTCAAATTTTAGGGAACTATATAAGTTTATTATTTATTTAATTATAATTGTATGCTGTTTTTGCCCGTGTGGATGTATGAATGTGTGTGTGTGTACATGTGTTCAGATTTCTGGAATATGGGGAGAGTAAAGGTCAGCTGTATGGAATTAGCACTGATGCCATTGATGAGGTGCTAAAACGAGGGCGGATGTGTATCATTGACGCCGAGCCCCATGTGAGTCTCATGTAACACAGATTCACTTATTTCATGTATTCTGAACAGTCTCTAAGTTTTCTGTGAAGCTTTTTGTTTGCATATGATTGAAAAGGCTTTGGTGTTAATATAGTATTTTATTTCCAGAGCATCCAGCTGTTGCGAACAAAGAAATTTAAACCCTATGTAATTTTCATCAAACCACCCAGCCCAGACAGACTCAGGGAAACTCGGAGAGATGCTCGAATCATCACCAATTATGCCATCAACAGAGTTTTCTCAGTAAGAGCATAAAAATTTTTTATATGTGTGTGTGTGAGAGAGAGAGAGAGAGAGAGAGAGAGAGAGAGAGAGAACAGCTGCTTATGAAAAAGAAAAGCAAAAGCATGAATGTTATTTAAAACTGACAATAATAATAATGTCGTTTTAGGAGGAAGACTTTGCAGAGCTTGAAGAGACATCAAAGCCGATTGAAGCAAAGTACAAGCAGTTTTTTGACAGTGTCCTGGTGAACGATGACCTACAGGACGCTTGCATAGAGCTCTGTTCCATCATTCAGCAGGCACAGGATGAACCACAGTGGATACCTGTAAGCTGGGGAAGAGCAGAGGATTAGCACAGGGGAAGAATAAAATACTAAAGAGATACAAAATGACAATGTGAAAGTGAAATAAGAAGAAACAGGCAGAAATAAGTATTTAAAGACACGGTGAAATCCTCAGAGCAGAACATAAGGATAATACATTTATAAGGGATGAACAGATAATCAGTCATATGATTATGATGTGACACTATCCATGATGTCATATCTTTGCAATTTGGGAACAAAACTCTTTATTTGTATCCAGTGGTTGGTAACCCTAGCAACAGTTTGTTGTTTCATGTTACATGCTGTTACATGGTGTTGAACACTACACTTTAATTATATTTCATATAATCACTCCCACTTTTGATGCTGTTTTTTTTTCAGTGACAGCTGTTCAATGTATTTACTTTCAGTCTTTCAGTCTTTGCCTCTCTGTGCTGTAGTGATATCTTATTGGTATGTTATTGGTATGTTGTGGTTTAGAGGCTAAGTAGGCTGCATT
>NW_005187558.1:301566-309069 GCF_000239375.1 Pundamilia nyererei
CCCCACTGTATGTCATATGGAATGTAATTAAGTACTGTCATATAAAGGTACTTGCACTTTACTTGAGCATTTCCAAATTGGTCACCTTTGTGCTTTTGCTTCACAACATTTCAAAGATATACACCACAACATTCACTTAAAGTCTTTGGTATTTGTGTTAATATAATATTCAGATTTTACATATCAAACAAGTCAGTTAAAAGTTTAAAGTGTTACCAGCAGGAGCAGCTACAGCAGTTAAATGATATCTGAACATTAATTCAGCAGTAGTTACATATTCTAGTCCTGTAGGCAAATTCAGTATCTTGTTGGCTTTTTTGTAAAAAATAATGGTGACCACCAGTGCTACCGCTCAGCCTCTTGGTAGACACAACTATGGTATCAATTTCAAAATCCTACGCCGCCTTGTTCTCAAGTTATCGCATTCACAAACTTAGGCGTCTATGCTGCCTGCCTGCCCAGCGGCATGACTGAGAATGTTGAAAAGACAAAATTGCCATTTCTTCAGCTCAATAATAAGAAATAAAGAATATCTAAGACAACAAAAGGAATACACAATGAGAATATCTCAAAGATACATTCATGTGAAGATAAGTGACATACATCCATATTACACAGTACCCAGTATGTGCTGGTAGTAGTATCCACACAAACTCCACTAATTCAGCAGTCTGTCATGTTTCACTGACTGGTACAAAAACATAGCAGAACGATTACACTCTTGTGTAACAGTTGCCAAGGAATCCTTTTCATCAAATTCTAATGATTTAAAGGTGTAATGCAGTTAGTAAAATGGCATTCATTTGTGATTAGCCTTTTCCTTCTTGAATAAATATAAAACAAGACCTTGAGAAAAATATTTTTCTTGACTGATTTTATTTGTAGCTCTTTGGTCAAGAAAATAACTTCCTTTTGCTATGAATGTAGAACGTCTTATTAACACAGTACATATGTTTCATCACAGCAATTGTATTTTAATGGCATTGCATTTACATGTATATGATACAATAAAGTAATTAAAACCAAAATGTTACAAATAATAGTAATAGTGAAAAAAATTGTTGTACTGTCATGTAGGTTGCACACTGCTGTTACATTAACATCAAACTGGTCCTATTCCTTCACCTAAAAGTTACCAAAACGTAAAATTAAATCAACGGGGAACTAACTGCTTTTGATCTTCACATTGTGTTAAAACATCTTTGCAGACAGTTAAGATGTTTAATTACCTGACCTTCATAGAAGCAAAATATAAAGTATTCACTGTACCTGTATGATGGACGTGACTGAAACTGATAGCTTACATTTCTCCTGTGATGTTTTGCATAAAGTCCAGGTTTTTCCACTTTGGAAAATTTGCAGCACAAGGGGATAACACATCTTTTTGTCCAGTGTGTTAACTGTTTTCGAGAAGCTTTTATTATTTGCCATGTTTAAACAACAGAACAACCCAGGTTGTTCATTGTTGGTCTTAAAGGCACAGTTTTATCATTGTTTAAATATCTATCAGAGAGGTCCTTTTCTGTTACTATTGGACAATACTCCACTTCCTTTGCCCCAATTTGTTGTGGTGTGCCTCAGGGGTCTGTTTTGGGTCCAACTCTGTTCTTGTCACAGTCTGGCGAGGGCAGACTGTATGAATTGATGAGAAGGACCCAAAACGCAGACCCCAAGGAACAGGGAACAAAACTTGAATGTTAACAAAAAGCGAGCCGTTTAATGAGGCTGGTAAAAGGTACAAACAAAAGGCAAGGCAAACTGAAGCAAAATTAACACAAACCTAAACTGGGAAATCTAAACAACAATATGAAAAAACCTGGACATGAAACCTGGAAACCTGGTGTAAAGAACATGGCGTGAACAACAGACGACCTGACAAGGAATGAACAGAAACACACAGACTAAATACACACAAGGGTGATCAGGGGAAGTGGAAACACATGGGGAAACAGCTGACACTAGTCTGACATAACGAGACAAAGGAAGCAAAGCTGACTACACTGAAATAGGACACAGACCTTCAAAATATAACTGGAAACATGTGACGCAGACAAGACAATATAAACTTGACAACATAAGACACGCAGCATGAAACACATGAAGGGCAAAGGGAAACTTAAATACAGCGGTAGAAAACACAAAGGGAAACTAATAAACAACTTAGCTACCCTAAAGAACTCAAACATATCATCCAAATAAACTAAAACTCAAAACGCTGGGTCAGACCCAGGAAAGTGACACTTCTCCTTATACATGCTACATTTGGGATTTATTTTTAGGAAATGCAACATCCCCTTTCACTGTTATGCTGATGCCCCCCAAATTTACTTCCCCTTCAAACTGGGTGTTTCTATTCCACTGTAATGTTAAAGACTGGTTAGCACAAAATTTTCTCATCCTAAATGTAAATGAGACTGAAGTTATTGTTTTTGGAAGTCATTCGACTTTGGATAAGTTAACTGTTACCCTCAGTTCACTTGCTTATCATCATTCTCACACTGTAAGAAATCTTGGGAGTGTTTTTAGATAGCTTTTATTAATTAGAGAGGCAAGTGTCCACAGTTCAAACCAGTTTTTATCTGTTATGTGAAGCTTTATCTTCCTCCAAAACACCTAGAAACACTTATTCATGCCTTCATCACCTCTAGACTGGACTACTGCAATTCTCTCTATTTTGGTCTTCACCACTCATGTCTTGCAGTTAGTCCAAAATACTGCTGCTCATCATTTAATAGATGTTAGAATGTATGAATGTATCACTCCAGTTTCAGCAAATTTACACTGGCTCCCTGTCAAATACCATATTAGTTTTAAGATTTTTTTTACTTAACTTTTAAAGTTTTAAATAATATGGCACCCAGCTATTTAAGCAAACTCCTCAACATTTATAACCCCAAAAGAGCACTGAGAGCTCTTAATATAACCGAGGTCTCGATTGAATCCTATTCAGTCTTTTAAATTGCGTCTTAAAACTCCCCTTTTTTCCATTTTAAACCTCTTATAGTCCCACACGTTGGAAATGTTGTAGTCCTCTGCATTTAATCCCTTCACTCAGTGAAGCAGTGGGCAGCTACCAATCCAGCGCCTGGGGAGCAGTGTGTAGGGACGGTACCTTGCTCAAGGGTACCTCAGGGTAGCTTGGATTCGGTGGATTCGAGTCCCCGACCTTCCGATCAAGGGGCGACCACTCTACCTGAACTATCCCCACCCCCCCACAATGTTGGCTTTTAACTCAAGTTAATAACCTCCGACCTGTTTTTTAATGTTAATACAATGTCCTCTCATTTATCTGTATTTGTTTCTCTATTTTCTTCTCTTGTTCCTAACTGATTGTGAAGCACTTAGGTCAACTCTCTTGCTTTTAAATGTGCTATAAAAATAAAGTTTGAATTGAATTGAATTGAAGTTCATTGGACACAAGGCCAATTGGAATGTGATTGATTGGTGATTTCAGTGCATCTTTGTGAGATTAATGTATATGCAGATTGCCTGCTCACTTTCATTATACTTTTATGATCCACACAGTGGGTAATGAGCAACTTCAAGGGACAAGATCTAGACCTTCTGCTGAGTTTTGAATTTTGTTGTATATCTGTCTTTTCATGTAACATTAGTCATTCAGACTATTCCAGGAAACTTCAACCTTCAAACTTAAACTGTGTTATAGAAATATTATTAGAAGTGACACTTCTGGATTCAACACATACAGTATGACTTCCGATAAAACTTCTGTAAAAGACAAGAAGGAACTAAGCTAAAAACGTCCTCATTTATGCTTCAAGTAACGTGTACTGCAGAGCCGACTCTCTAAAAGAAAGCTGACTATCTCAGGAGAGATGGAGGAAATCTATGTCAATGTTCAACATGGCAAGTCAGTCAACAGAAGCTCTTCAACAATTCAAACAGGTAAGAATTTCCAGTTTGATGGAGATTGTCAAAGGACTGAAATCCCCCAAACCTCATCCATCTAGGACTTGAAGTAATGTGATGAATAGGAACTCAGCGGGGTAACCATGTACATAGTTAAAAACAAGTTGTAAGTGTTGTGAAACTGGAGTCTCTGGAGCGGTCTCAGCAATATAATATTTCAGAGTGTTCCAGACGGTTAATTATGGCCAAACAACTGTGATCTAAAAATTGGAGCCACAAGTCTTTTCTTTGCTGCTAATTTTTTGTTGAATTATGGACTTTGGAGGAACTATGAGACCATAGTGGTATTTAGTGGCAGTTATCCCATTTCATCTATTATGATTAGTCTTGGTGATTTATAGAAATTGGCTTTCGTGATTTAAATGAATATCTTACCTGCATTTAAAGTCTGAATTGTGTTGTTAAACGGTAAAGGTTAAAATATGTGTATGGCTATTACAGCTTTTATTGCTTCTAAGAGGTTGCTCTAGCCCACAAGCTGACCGTCGCTTAGGGCGTTTATTTCTTGGTCTGCTACTTTAGGGCAACAAGGTGAGTGACTGACTGTACTTGACTAACAGAGTTGCTTAATCAGAGTATGTTATCAGAGACAGTGGTATCATTATCTAGATGTAGGAAGTTAGGATGTCTCCTTTAATTAGTTTCTAGTAATTCTAACTCAGAGCCTTAAGACGGACAACCAGTCCAGACTTACTGTACCGCAGTAACTGAGTATATGTTGCATATGTTGCATTATGTGAAAGACATCTCTGACTTTTTTTTTCTTATCAGGTCCAAAGAGCTCTGATGGGAAGTTTCACAAAGCTGTTATTCTTACTTTGGGGCTGCTGAGTGTTTCCCTGTTGGTTGGGCTCATTGGCCTTGGTCTGCACTGTGAGTTTTGTTCACATTTAGCTTTATTCAGTTCATTTTTATATTCTGTATTCCGTATTCATACGGGCAGTTTATGCCAAGCCTTCAGTGCTCGTTTAGTTCGCTCATCTATGAGAACACAGTCATCAGTTATCATCGAATTATTTATAACGTCATTACATCACTGTATATAATTAGAAAATAATAAGAAAAAATGGCTGTTCATGAATACAAAACAAATAAAAATAACAACAGATATTTATTGTTCTTCTACACTAGCTTCATTGTCATTGTATGAGAGAAAATAACAAATTATAGGCACTGTTAGAATAGCTGTTTTTATTTACAGACACGGAAGTCAATGGATTCCAGTGACTCCAAAGTGCCACTGCATTAAACATTGTTTGGCCAAATGTATTTCTAAACAGAGTACATGTAATGTACACATGAACACATGTACACATCAAATAATTTCAGTCGCTGAAAGGACCAAGCTGCAGGCACCCCGTTATTCCAATATTAACTGACACCATCTTTCTTAGGTGGCAACTATGGTGTCATTTTTGTGCCTCTATTCTAACTGCACGTAAAAAAAAAAACTTTGCAAGCACAAATGTTGCATTTTGTGGAGTAAATTATTTTTGAGCGAAGAAAAGTGTAGCTTAAACTAGATTAAAACCAACAGTGGTCTTAAAAAATTATATATTTTAAAATGAAATAATTAAACATACTAACCGAAAATGCATTTGGCAACATTCTGGACCATGTTTCCGGAATGCAATAGCTAGCAAGCTGATTGGAGACCGTAACAGCCAATCAGAATTTTCACATCCACGTCTGTGATTGGTTGGTTGGTACACCTAGAATGGTGTACAGAGAGTTGAGAGCATGAACGTCACACTGAGAACAGCCAGCAACTGAGCAAGAGGGGCTGTTATTGTGTGTGTGTATGCATAATAGCAAACACTGAAATACATTTCTTGCACGCAGCAATGAATTTTGTTTGCTCCAATTAAACGTTTCTTCACTCAAAATAATTTTCTCCTCAAAATGCAACATTTGCACTTGCATATTTTTCTATTTTTTTTTTAACCTGCACTCATAGAACAGAGGCACAATAATAATGCCTTAGGTAACATATGTTGTAACAAAGCCTGTCAATATTGACCAACTCAGTTGTTAGTTTTGTCCTTAACATAATAAACATAAATATGTCATTTTGTAAATGTATTTATTTCCAGATCACAGTGAAGCTGCACATTTCTCTTTTCTCAAAAACAACCTGACTGAGCATCTCCAGGCCTCTATTAATGCAATGTCATTCATGACCAGAGAGAGAGACCTGCTGAATTCAAGCATCACTGAGTTAAAGAAAGAACTAATTTTAACCAGACAGAGAGAGAAAACTTGTCCAGCAGGATGGAGGATATTTAGTAGTTCTTGTTATTTCCTCTCCAATGACTCTGGTTCATGGACAAGAGCCAGACAGGACTGCAAAGACAAAGGAGCAGATCTAGTTGTCATTGACTGCAACAAGGAGCAGGTACTTCCCTAACAGTTGACCAGACTGCTTAGTTAATGATATGACCATAATCATAATAATGTGTAAGTAAATAAACGCAGTAACTACAGATCGAATTGCGTCCAATGATCTTTAAGAATGACATTCGTAAAGTTGTTTTAGCTGAATGGAAAGCCATGTGTGTGGGTTTGTTTGTTTGCTTTTAACTGGAAGGTTTCTGGTGTTTTTAGTGTTTATTGAGTCATACTCAGCATGTATCTTCTTCCATCATGGTGGGGTGAGTTGATGCCAAATAGTAGGATTTTGGAGAAAGAGAAGGAAGTTAGTCAGAACTGAGGAGACTGCACTGCCAGAAGGCTACATTGGAGATACTGAGGACAGCTAGAAGTACCTTAGAATTATACAAATTGCAACCATGAAGAGGCCGCTAGAAAAGCCACAACCAAATACCAGCAGAGTGTCAAGTCCTAAGGTGTCAATTGAATGGCAAGAACAAGATCTGCTGAATCACCACGTACAACCTGCCAGTCATCATATACTCTACTGGAATAACCAGCTCGCCAAAGGAGAAGATAGAAGTCCCTGACATCAAGACAAGAAAGCTCTTTACCATGTATGGAGGGTTTCACCCCACGTCCTGCACCCTGACATTTTATGTGAAGCTAAAGGAAGGAGGATAAGGATTAGTGATTGTCAGAAGCATCATCCAGAATGAAACAACAAAAATGGGTATATCAGGAAGATGGCCACAATGAATTTGTGCTTGGCGTATACCTCAGGCATTAGAAACCTGAGAAAAAAAGATGAGCAAGAACATCATGGAAGGACAGTATGTACTACGGGCAGATAGAAGAAGTGGCTGATATCAAAAAATCCTACCAGTGGCTGGACAAAGTTGGATAGAAAGACAGCACGGAGGCTCTAATCATGGTAGCACATGAACAAGCCCTGTGCATAAGACTGAAGGTGGGGGTCTATGGTGGTCTAAGTCTCAAGGTCAAAATGGGGTACAATACCCCTAATGTAATTTAATGTATAATAGCTTAATTTTCTGTTTAATGATTTTATAATAATGATTCAATTTTTAAAATATCATTTGTATCTTTTTTTTATCATTAAAAACAGACTTTTCTCTCCAAGTTAACAAAGTCAGAAACATGGAGCTGGATCGGTTTGATGGATGGGAGCAATGAGGGAAC
>NW_005187558.1:309753-322833 GCF_000239375.1 Pundamilia nyererei
AGATATCACAAGCAATGCTGGCTGCTCAGCATGCAAAGAATGTTCTGTATTTATTTGTCACACATACAAGTGTTTATGGTTTTAGAGAATGAATCTGTCAAGAATCACATTTGATTTTTAAGCCCCACCCACATTTTATCGCGCATGTATTCTACGTATTAACTTTACACTTTGAAACTACCTCCGTACATCAGCTGTTTGCCAGAGATGCGGTTCTCAGTTGGTTGCTTTTACAGTTTGCTCATTTGCTTTTTATTTGCTACACTGATCTGTGCATGTGTATAATCACCTACAGATCATGAACATCACAGTTCTGCTTGGCTTCTACTCTGGTCTTCCATCAGTCTTGCATCAAAGAGCATGGATTTATCCATGGTGTGCTTTTGCAAATAACCACAAAATTCTGCTGGGCTCTAAAGTGACCGAGGTCCAGGCTTTGATAATGGGACGTTGAAATGCGCATGACAACAGAAAGTTTAAATGGATTCTCATTGCTGTTTCCACAGACAATACTCAACTGTTGCCACAAGGTGGCAGTAATTGACATGATAAAGGCAAATAGCGTGGTCTTCTGTCCCTTTATGGGAGAGACTTGATACATTTTAATGGGGCGGCATTCAAGCAGGCCAAGAACTGCATCTGAGTTAAAACATACCAATGAAAAAACGTACCATGGCATACGCAGATGAACCACAACAGACAAGCGATAGACAGGAATCCCAAAATATTTATATTTGATCCTGGAATTCTTGACAGTATTTTGACACATACCAGCAAGCATACATGGTGAACAGGCCAGTGTTTTTGCCACTCTAAACTGTTCTAGACTAACCCTTAAAATCACTGTCAAAAAAAATGTAATAATAACTTTAAAAAGTATACACTTGTCGAACTTCAGGCCTCGAGGGCCGGTGTCCTGCAGGTTTTAGATATCACCCTGAGTCAACACACCTGAATCAAACAATTCATTCGTTACCAGGCCTCTGGAGAGCTTCAAGACATGTTGAGGAGGTAATTTAGCCATTTAAGTCAGCTGTGTTGGATTAAGGACACATCTGAAACCTGCAGGACACCGGCCCTCGACACGTGTGCACTAGAACAAAAATGACATTAACCAAACTAAACCACCATACTACACGTGAGCATATTACTACCACTTATGCCACTTAAAGCCTTTATTGTATCATACACCATACATAGAACTTTGAGGTTAAATAATGACTTGCGATGTCTCTGTTCATTAAGACTAAATCATTTAGATTTGCTAAACCCATAAAGCAGAGGAGGTGCCTTACACACACAAAAAACCAAAGATTTATTTTGCGCAGTACAAATATCAGTGTTACTGGAGTTGTCATTTTTAGGCTCAGTACAGAAAAAAATGTAAATGTGTACAAAAATGGGAATCATGGAAAGACTTCTAATATTAGAGATTAACAGTGTCACCATTGTCTTGTTCTGAAACCTGTTAGGTACTGGGAGGCTGAGCAGCCTGATAACGGTGGTGGTGATCCAAAGTGGGGTGAAGAAGACTGTGCACATATTAGAACTGGCAAGGATACAGAAGAAAACTGGAACGACCGCTCATGTGATGCTACTCTGAGGTGGATCTGTGAGAAACTGGCTTAGCACTGAGCTATATGTTTACATGCTTTTGAAAGGCATAGTGCCAGTTCCATCTCATCTAGAATATTTATTAAAAATGTTTATTAAAAAGGTTTATTTGAAATGTTCAGAGTACCTGAAACCAGTTATGCCATGGTTACTAGACACTGTCTGTATTTATGTAGATTTAAATGGAAGAAGAGCTGTACAGTAACTCCAGAGGTAGAGAGTCACTGTAATTTCAAGAAATAAAATCTTTACTCCTAGTAGAAAAGCCATAGTTCATGAAAAGCTATGACTATTTAAGAGTTACTTAAAAAGGAAAGAAAAAAAAGGTTAAATTCCAAACATAAAAACAGATAGACTGTACATAAAAGATAGTTGCACAATACAGGTTAAAAAGGAAGCCAGGGTGGAAATGTCATATACCTGTCTTTTTTTCTACTGACCAGCAGAGGACAACCTTGTAGCTGTCTACAACTCGACTTCTCGCTTGATTTAAAACCTCAGTATATATTTTTCTAATGACTTTATGGTCTCATTCAGTAGTATTATGACTTTATCATGTTTAGTTTGGAAAGTGCCATTTAAAAAATACCATGCCATATAAATAAAAACATGCTTGTGGATGAAACTCTATCAAATGATATAAAAGTTAATATTCTATCAATACCATACTAAACCTGTACCCGTGAAGCACACATAAACACATACTGTGTTGTTATCCACAAATCTCTGAGGAAAGTTTCCAGCACATTTTTAAATCTATGCAACAAAGAAGTAAGGCAGTTCTGGATGGAAAAAATTCTAATTCTAGTTTTGATGCCTTCAGTGAGAATCTACAATGTAAAATAAAGCCAAAAAAACATTAAATGAGTGGGTGTGTCCAAAATTTTGATTGGTAGTGTATGATGACTTCCCGTCAGTCTGCAGAAGCTTCCTCATCTGAGGTGCAGGAGCATTGCAGCAGCCAATCCCTAGGGATCCCCTAAGGATCAATAAAGTATTCTGATTCTGATTGTGATTATTTTGTGGCGACCCCATGCAATTACATCTCCATATTGTCACCCTACATTTGTAAGTGTCACATTCACGATGGTGGAATCTCCAGCAAAGTGCCCTCTGCAGTCCCAGTCTGCCAATACCAGGCTCTCCTTCTGCATGCAAGTTTCATCCAGAAAAGACGACAGCAGGAATACTCACTGACTGGAATGTCCTCAAGAGTAAAATTAAGTTTAATTGGAACATGAACATTATTGCTTAATACACCTCCTTTATTATTGGACTACTTTTCATGGCTGAATTGTAGTTCCTTTTATCTAAAAACAAAAACAAAAAACCAATGTTAAGTACATTATACTCAAAAGAATCATATCAATCAATCAATCAATCTTTATTTATAAAGCACTTTTCATACAGCAATGGTAGCACAAAGTGCTTTACATGGTTAAAAGCAGCCCACCCCACCCCGCCCTCCAACTCACTCCCCACACACACACTTAAAAAGTAAAATTGGGCTGGACAGACATGAGCCAGGTGATGCACATTTTAATTCCAGTGAAAAATACTATGTATTCCATTTTTGTTTACATTTAAGTTTATTGCTTGAACTGTTCTTTCCTTGCCATGTGTTTTCTTAATGTTGAACAATATTTTCTGACACAAATAAATAGAAAACGATCATATGTATAATTTTCTTGTCATATTCTCTCAAAATTAGTGTAGTAAACTATTGCAAAGAAAGTAGAAAGAAAGTAAAACTATTTAGGAAATATATAGGAAAAACTTATCAAAAGGTTATAACACAGATTTTCGTTTGTAAAACGTCTTCTAAATTAACAGGTAAATAGATAACTGACTAAATAAAATGTCCACATGAAATGTACATATGAGATACAGACTTTTATAGATGTAAAGGTTCTAACAAATGACAGTTTAAAATATTGCTACAGTGTCTCCAGCTGTTTATTGTTCCTCATCTTCCATCAAGTAGAAACCAGGGATGGAAATTTTCTCCCAGGCTTCAGAAGCAGCAGTGTTTGCATCGTCATTATCATCATTGTTTCCTGACAGCTTAATAGCTTCAAGGTAGGGCTCACAGATGTTTTTTGCTTTTTCTGTTGCCATTTCTTTTAGTTTGTCGTTTAGGTGAATACTGACTTCCTCTGCTAGAAGGTCTTCAAATACTACACTGTAGTAAGGCTGACAGCGTGGCCTTGTTTTAAAACAGCTGCAAGACAGTCTTTTAATTTCACAGGTCGTCCAGACAAATAAAAAACCACAGATGAGAAAAAGACCATAATCCTGGAAAAGAAAAAAAAGATACAGTTTGAAAACAATTCACATACTTGTTTTAAATGTAGGTTTGTTCTTTTAGTCAAGTTCAAGTTTATTTCAACTCTTTTTGCTTTTCTTAACATTCAGCTTCCAATAACCTGGCAGTACATAAAAGTCTTTTGAGCATGGACAGTTGTTATTAAAGTGATGTTTTCTTTCTCTATTGTCAGTCAGACACACAGCTTTTGAATTTTGCGCAAGCATCCACTTGATGCTCTGAGCGCACTAAGTAAAACATTGTAATACTTTCCTTACATGGAGGTAGAACTAAAATGCTTTTAAATGTAACAAAATTTCATTGTCTTACATTTTTTAACATGTGAATTTTAGTTTAAAAATGATGTTAGTCAAATTGATGTTGCATGATTGTTGTGTGTTGTTACTTACAAGTGATTGAGTCATATAGTCTCCTATAATCCGTTGCTCCTCATAGGTCAGATTTTGTTTGCATGGAATTCCAGTCTGGTTCTTGTTGAAGTTTGTCTTTAGGCAAACGAACCAGTCTCCATCAAAAAGAACAGCAGATATCCATACAGCCGCCAAACTGATCCACTTAATGAAAACCTTATAGGCATAGCTGCCAACACCCATAGCACATCTCGAGAGAGAGTGACACCAGTAAATAATCTTTCTTTGGTGAAAAGGTTCAACAATGATGACAATAAAGGCGAGGATCAAAGGCGGCAGAGCCATGTACAGTACACCATTTGGATGCAGGCCCGGTTCACACGAGCATAAAAAATGCATGTTAAAAATGTACTGCAGGATGTAGAAGATGACTATGAGCACCAAAACACCCACAGAATTTCTGATTACTTGAAGAAGTTTGTAAGTAAACTCCGGAAATGCCATCCTGGATGAAATTAGTATCGGATGTCTTAAGCTAGTAAGTTAGATTTTTGAAATGTTCCTCCTCCAATGGCTGAGTGAAAATGAAAAATAATTCTGAAGCATAAAGCATATAGTACCATTATATTGCCTTTAAATACATTATGTGCCCATGGTTTACCACAATGAGGCTGGTTTAAGTACTTTCAGAATGATGCAAATCTTGGTTTTCACTTCTCAAATACATTTTTAGGGTTTTCCAGACAGATTCTATTCACTAATGAACAACATCACGGAGAGAAATTTCAGGAAATACACAGTAAAGTTATTCAAACAACATAGTGATATGGTTAATAAGATATCAGGTTAAAGTTGGTTAACTGTGACCAGTAATAAAAATGACCTAACTTAAGGAATGTGTTGTGTCTACACCAACAACTTGTCTCATAACAGCAATTGTAAATTGTATCATAAGGCACTTTGTTACTGGCAGCTTGTTGTAAAAACACATTTATTCACATGTTTTTAGTTTAATCTATAAAACAAGCAGTTTAACTGGCATAAAACAGTATTTTTGCAATATGATGAAAACTTATAACTAAGAAATGGTAGGTATTAAAAAAAAACTATCTACAGCAGCTGGACAGTATCTGAAAGTCATGTTCTAGAGAAATAGAAAAATAATCAGCAAATACCTGACACAGGATGTGAGAGATACACCTAGCACTTTGCCAAGGTAAGAAGGAAAAACTCCCTTTTTAAAGCCACGGCCAGTTGGGAGGGAAGAGGAAAGCAGAGAAAGACAGGACAAAGGATACACATGGGAGAGAACCACAGTTTAAATTTAGTTTTTAGAGGTATAAACCAAAAAGAGAGGTGTGAAGAAGAAGCCCTCAGAGCCTTTAAGCAACCTTGGCCTATAGCAGTGAAACTAAGGGAGGATTTAGGGTCACTTGATCAAGCGCTAACTATATGCTTTATCAAAAAGGAAAGTTTTGAGCCTAATCTAAAATGTAGAGAGAGTGTCTGTCTCCTGAATTCAACCTGAATCTTTTTCCACAGGAAAGGAGCCTGGAAGCTGAAGGTTGTGCCTCCCATTCTACTTTTAAAAACTCTAGAAACCACAAGTAAGCTCACAGTCTGAGAGCAAAATGCTTGGAATAATACAGTACTATTTAAGAAATCAAGTGTCCTGGTTATTCAAGACCTTGCATGTAAGGTATGTGGATTTTAAATTCAACTCTGGAATTAAGCAGGAGCCAGTGAAGAGAAGGGAGAATTATGCTCTCTCTTTCAAGTCCCTGTCAGTACTTTCACTGCAGCGTTCTTGACTAACTGAATGCTTTTCAAAGAACTTTTAGACAATGATGAATCACAGTCGTCCAGCCTAATAAATGCACCAAGTAACACCATGCATGACAATACAATAACATCTAGAAAGCACCTGGTAGGAAAAGACTTCATTTTTCAGCATGACTGTGATACCAAACACACTGTCAATACAGTAAAAGCATAGCTAGATAGAAAAATTCCCAATGGAGCACTATCAGTCATTGATTGGCCTCCCAAGTGCCTCCAATAAAGAGCTTTGACTATCTTTCCAGAATCATGGAGCACTAGTCCTGAAGACATCTGAAAATTACAAGAATGCTTGCATAAGTTGAGGCTGTGTTGAAGAATAAAGGTGGACATACTAACTGTTAGCTTTCAAGCTTGTTAGAACTGAGGTAAGGGCAAAAAGAAGATTTGCTTTAAGGGTTTGTGGCTTGTGTGCTATAATTTCATGTATGTTTGTGTAATTTGATCATTTTGAGCATTCATTTTTATAGCAAAATAACATTTTACATAATGCGCACCTTTCTAACACTAATCTTTAACAAGGATTGTCAAGAAAGTAGGATTTTGGTTGCAGTTATCTACTACAAAATGCTTGCACCAAGAATATATGTGTTTGTTGTTTGCTACAAAGCAAAAACTAAGCCTTTCATTTTGTTTTATGGCTTAACAGTTTAAAAACTCTAGATTTCACAGTTGCATGCTCACATCTCTTGCAAAACTAAAATAAAAACTGAAAAAGAAAATGTTTCTTGTTTCATAAGATCATATGATGTGACATACATGTGCGTAAGTTTCAGTTTGATGTACACATTTGAGGTTGGCAGAATTTCTCAGTGGTCAAGAGGACTCTGTAATGTCTTCACTTGTCACACAAGTGTTGCACGCCACATTTCTTTCGATACTGTAGTTCAGTCCAAGCAGATATTAGTATGAATGAGGCTAATCGTCTGTTTTGAAATACCAAAAATATCACCAGAGATTCTCATCATCTATTTTTTCTGTTGTTATTTTAGTGAACAATGTTTTGTCCTTTTCATAAATAAACAAGTGTTACGAATGTTCTCTTTTTCCTCGACAGATCAAATTTTATCCACCTTGAGTAAATTGCCAAGCCCAGGGTGCTACTCTTTTTCCTTGTATGCATATTATGCTTTTGCCGTGATAAAACCAGCAGCAGTCGGTACTGCATGCTATAAATATATACATGAAAAACATATTCTATGTCATAACTACTGTGAAAATGTTTTTCTGGATGTAATCCCTTCACTTTGTAAAAGCTTAACTAACATCACAAAAATAATCTCTTTCTCTTGTAAATCAGTCACATGAACTTTTATTTTGATAAGATAAACGAGCTAGATGATGACCTGTCAACCAAAATGAAGAACACACCTTAAAAGTAATATTTACTCATGGTGTTGTATTGTATTTTCTAAGTGCTCTGAGAGAGGCTGAGCAGACAGTTCTGTGCAGGCTGCTGACAGACAGCAGCAGAAATATATTACTTGGATAAAAAAGTGGATAAAGAATAAATAATTGCCTTTTTTCTTGGTCTCAAGAGATTTCATCAGGAGCCATGGCCACGCTCGGACAAATCATCTTCTACAGGTGCGACCATGAGGAATATTTAGTGTTGTCATTCAACTTTGAAAATATTTAGGTGTCTCCAGTGGTAACCGAGTATGTTTGCTTTTACTGCATCAGTAGAGAAAGAAAACATCTCACTTTTGATGTTATTTGACAGCTGTAGTTGCTGATTACTTCTAAAGTTTCAGATTATAATACAACAACATGTTATTAAAGATTAAACTTATGCTTCACAACTAGTTTAAATATGTGATCCCTAACAAAATAAAAGTTGTTGACAGTCTGTCAAAGAGAAATTTCTCCTTTAAATTTCTGTCAGGACAAAATATTAACATTTTTGAACCACAAAGAAAACACTTACAGAAGAATTGAAAACAATCTCCAGTTTCCAGCTTTCTTATTGCAATGGGGTTTTTTGTCCTGATCATCACGAGACCCAAAAGACACAACGCATGGAGCCCAAACCCTACAGTTCCAGGAAGAATAATAGAAGCTATTTGAAGAACTGCTATGAAACTAATCTTTAAAAACTAATACTATGTGTTTTGTTACAATTGCACTTGTGTTTTTCTTTTTGTACAGCATGCTCGTCATCATCGTCATACTTAGTTTCTTCATCATCCTCTTCTTCTCTCTGGCCTTCTCAAGTAAGACCCACAGATCTGTTTGGATCCTCTTGTCATTAGTGATGGCTCGGTGAGGCCTGGGGTGATACATGGGTGTGCTCACCACGTGCTGTGTTTGTCTAAACTAAAATACAGTTAATCCATGTGGACGGCAACACGGCACAGCACAGCATCGAGTGTTTAACTGTGAATATTCATTTGTATCTGCACGTGTGATGATCTCTAAATATTTGTGAGGCTGACTTTCCACTTGACAGAAATAATGTTGATAGCCAAGTAACACATATACTCTATATTCATGTTTCATTTCCTTGAGAAAATGTTCATGTGTGTTTAGGTATGCTCGACTGGTGCTGGTTTAACATGGTATTAAGGGAATATTGACTTTAAATATCATTTGATAGTTTCATTCATAAACATGGTGCGCCTGAGTTTTTACTGTGGAATCCTGTCCTATATGAACCTGTGAAATTGGTATTTTGGCCATCATCTTGTTGATGTCTTGAAAGTGGGCGTGACTATATTTTAGAAGAATGTGTGAAGCTGATATCTAGCTAGCATTCAAGCTAGATTAATTGGCATGTTAGTTTTATTAAGTTACAAATTTATTAAATATGTGCAATGTTATTATCTGAAAAAAGGACTTCTTTTTTTAATTTAACTGAATGCCAAAAAAGATCTGATTGTGAAGCAAAGGACACGCCATGCTCATACAGTAGTGAGTCATCAGTCACAGAGTAAAAAGCATACCGGACTTTGAGTGGGTTATTTTTATAAATGGCACAATAATTTCCAAGCTAAACATGATAAAGTCATAATACTACTGACTGAGACCATAAAGGCATTAGGAAAATATTTACTAAGGTTATAAATCAAGTGAGAAGTAGATTTCTTTTCCTGACAGCTACAATGGTTGCCCTCTGCTGGTCAGTAGAAAGAAGACAGGTATAGGACATTTCCACCCTGGCTTTGTTTTTCAGACCTGTATGCTAGAAGCATCTTTTACATAGAGTCTATCTATCTGTGTCTTTAGAATTTAATCACTTTTACTAACTCAGACCCCTAAATAGTCATAGCTTTGCTTGAACTATCTCTTGAAATCACAGTCTCTATCTCTCTCTCTCTCAGGATATGTGAATGTGAAAAATGTGAACTTGTCCTTAAAATCTTCCTGCTAAAAGTTTTATAACTGCCAAAAGCAAACAACACTTTCACTAAATATCATTTAAATCGGTTATTAAGTTGTCAACAAATTGGAACTGATTCAAATGTGCTAGTCTATAATATGTGTATAAAATGTCCACATCCCACAGAGCCCCAGTCCAATGTGATAAGCAGCAGTACAAAGCCTGTCGCCAACCTTGGTGAGGATCAGCTGCTCAGCTGCTATCTTGACACACAAACTTCCCAAGACAAAGTGACAGTGACCTGGAAGAAGACGGACCTGAACGGCCTGGTTTACTTTTATCAGAATGGAGCTCCAGATCTGACGAATCAGGCGTCACAGTTCAGTGGGAGAACTCAGCTCTTCCCTCAGGCTGTAGTCACAGGCAATGCCTCTCTGCTGCTGAGGAATGTGAGACGCAGTGATGAGGGGAAGTACACATGCAGCATCAGCTCCTCTAAAGGTGGAGGAGAGGTCAGCATTCAACTCAGAACAGCAGGTAGGATGACTCACTCTTCAAGATTAATTGTGTGTTTATCTAAACATTCTTTATTGGCATTCATTAGCAGCATGGTTTGCAACACATTGGAATAAGATGGTATAAGGGTATTTCTAGTTTTTGTAATGCTGGGAATTTTAACCAACGTGCTGTTCTGAGTAATGTGAGTACTGAGTGAAGCTTCACTCTTGATTGCAATATTAATTCAGGATTTTTTTCTTCCCTCTTTTATTACATCAGCTTTTTCAGCGCCCACTTTCACCTTCTCAAATGGCACCCTGTCTGCTGAGGCAGTCAGTTGGTTCCCTAAGCCAAGCGTTTCATGGTTAAACCAAACTGAGAACATCCTGAATGGAAGCTCCACTTTCACAGAAAACTCTGAGGGGATATTCAGCATCTTCAGCACACTGCTGTCGGTCCAAGTCAGTGACACCTACAGCTTCAGGATTGAAAACAACTTGGTGATGTCTCTTTCTGAGGCAACTATATCAGGTAGTCTATATACTTTTACATTGACCTGATACCAAACACATTTGTACTAAAGGACTAAAATTCATCCTTTGGCCTATCTTTTATTTATGGAGGCGTAACACTAAGTCAGAGGAATATTTCTTCAATTTAAATCAAATCTACCAGAAAATAAAAGCAAATATATGTATTAATAAATATATAGCTAGGCAAATAATATTATAGGTTTAAAAAAAACTAATTATTTTTCATATTTTTCAGGCTCGGATGTTTCATGGAGGACTTATTTCACCTTCAGTGCTGCTTCATTCCATCCAGTTGGATCACTTTATCTCATTATTATGACCAGTTTCCTCTGCATCTATTATGTGACCTTTTGACACACAAAAAGACACAACAGATATAGACAGATACTTCCCCTGGCTGCATATGTGTGTGCATGTGCTGCATTTAAGGTCAGGATATGTCCAAAGTAAAGACTGATATTCACAAAAGCGGTCCTCTTTGAAGATTGTGTAGCTTTACTTTAATGTAATTTATTACTGCGTGTGTTACAGTTGTGTAGTGCCATTTAACTCTGTGCTGGATGTTTTTAATAGTTTATCTATTAACTTTTAATATTATTTTTTACATCCTCTAATGCATTTACAGTGTGTGAACTGAGAGTTCCATCTAAATTATGTCAGTAAAATTCAGCTATCTTGACTTTGAAATTTTACTTTAATGCAGACATGTAACATAATGAAATACAGAAATATAGAAACAAAACAAGAAAAACATTGAAACATTTACATTTTAGCACATTTTCTGTGACAGTTTTAATGTCTAATTCTAGAAGCACTCACTTTATTTCTTTAGAAAGCTCTACCTCTAGAGCATAGGTGTCAAACTCTGGCCCGTGGGCCAAATTTGGCCCGCAGCCTAATTACGTTTGGCCCGCGAAGCCATACCAAACTACTATTAGAGCTGGCCTACTGGTATTATACAGCTAATATATATATTGTTTAGTATTAAGCTTTGCTTGTTCCATATTCAGTTTTTCAGCAAAACGTGTTTGAGTCCATAAGAAAAGATTCATTCTTATATCTGGAGGAATAAATATATTTCAATAAATATTTACGTTAGCCCGCGACTTTGTTCCAGTTTTGAATTTTGGCCCACTGTGTATTTGAGTTTGACACCCCTGCTCTAGAGTTACCACCTTTCATTTAAATCTAAAAACTACAGACAGTGTCCAGTAACCATGGCAGAGCTGGTTTCAGGTAATCTGAACCTTTCAAATAAACCTTAAACACCTCAGTCTACAGAAATCTGTAGATTCCTCTTGGATTTTGTGCGGATGATGTTTGCAGCTGTTTATTCATACTGGATTTATACTATTGTTCTATTTCCATCATCTGATGTTTTTATAAATGCTTATTGCTCTAATTCCTCTCAACAAATATATTTTCACCCAATGAGACTCTGATTAATGACGGAATTTTAAAAAATTAAATAATTAAAGTTTTATTTTTGAAAAATGCTTTTTGTGATGTCAAGGGTGACAGTGTTGCTTTAAAATGTTTTTTTTTTTAACTTAAAACCTTTGAAAGTAAATCCTGGGGAATTGATGATTGTGTCCTCCTGTCTGTAGTGACACTAACTTTGCCTGATTAGAAGTCTGCATTTGGGTCCTTTCCACATCCACAGCACAAAAGCTTTATCCCTGGTGGTAGGTGTCAGTTTAATTTATCTGGTCTGCAGAGGTCCTCCATCAAATGTATTTTCTGCATCAATTTATGATGAAAAACCTGTTACATAAAGGAAAACACAAAGCTAAAAAATCAGCCAATAGTTCAACATAATGCAGTGAGTCACATCCCGTATTGTTTTTCAAGTATTTGGTATTGTCAGCTTTTTTCTTTTAGTATTATCTTATTATTATAGTATCATCTATGTATCTGCCTGGTGTCCGGCTGGTTTTGTGCCTTTTGTTACCTGCTTAAATGTGCATATGTCACCTATTTCCATTATTTTAGTTGAGTTATCTGCTCCTGGATTTTATTTCGACTTTACTGTGTTTCAGCAAGATCTCATGTGAAAAACTTTTTCACACATCCATGTTTCACACCGATTTTTAGGAATCGCTACATCTCCACTAGATTATTGAGGCTGACTGAAAAGGAGAAGTGTGAGCAACACTTCCTTAAGATTAGTTTGTCATCTAGAAACAGCACTTCGAAACTGGAACAAACTTGGCTCACACATTGTTCACGATCTCTCCTCCCTTTTCCTCCTTTGCGTTAAATGTGGCTTCTTCTTCTTCTTTTCTAAGTAATTATGCTTCTTTAATGTTTTTCTTCGGGTGAACTGAATCAGTTGTTAGAAACCCTGGTGCCATGCTGTAAACACAGCCAGCTATTTTTGGTGTTGATGCCATTGTCCCAAAAGGTGATTTTGTATGTTCCACAGATTATAGGACGACGGGTCATTTACAACAGTTTGAACCAGCAGTCCCCAACCTTTTTTGCGCCACGGACCGGTCTAATGGGACTAGAAAGAGAGAGCATATTTCTCCTGTTTTGGCTTCCCTTCATTGGCTTCCTGTTAAATCCAGAATTGAATTCAAAATCCTGCTCCTCACATAC
>NW_005187558.1:323392-327572 GCF_000239375.1 Pundamilia nyererei
CCAAAGTGCTTGCTAAAAAGGGGTCATATGATTGTTGGGTTTTTCTCTGTATCTATGAAGCGCCTTGAGGCGACTTTTGTTGTGATTTGGCGCTATATAAATAAAATTGAATTGAATTAATGTCTGACAGTATTTTCACAGACCGGTGTTGCGGATAAATACAACAAAAAATGACACAACCAAGACAAAAACTGTGATATTTTGTAAATAATAAACGCGAATTCACTGTGTAATAGTGTAACTATTTTAGCAGCGTCCTCCTGAAATGCGCCAACAACATTAAGATAACGTCCTCCTCTCTGCTCTCTGGTCGCTATGGTAACGTAAATATTTCTTTTCAAAATAAGACACAACTACAACACGGGAAAAGACCCAGGCAAACCGAGTTAACGATAAAAACCCTGAAAAACGTAAATTTCACACCCGAGCATCAACTCTCGCGGCCCGGTACCGGTCCGTGGCCCGGGGGACCGCTGGTTTAAATGCAGGCAGTGAGTGGATATATCTTCCACCGTCCTGCCGGTAGATGGGGGCAGTCAAAGTCCCACACTGTGCTGAAGACTTCGGTAAAGTTTTGGACCACCCCGGATAGCCCGGGAGAGGTTTCCTATTGGTCTGCCAATGAGAGAGGTGTCAAATGTCCCATGGAGCAGTAAACTTCTCATGATCAAAAGTGGAGCTTTCGAATGGCCTTTTAATTAATGAATGGGGTGGATTGCCGCAGTGCAGAAAACGTGTGATTTATTATGCAGAAAGGGGATTATACAGAAGTTTCCTTCAGCTCTGACAACTTTTTCGAACTCGCTGGGGTTTTTCCCCTTTATTCTTGCTCCAGAAATCACCCAAACTGAACAATGTCGCAGTCTGAGCAGAAAGAAACGTCGGAGCAGGGAGCACAGAGCTCTGGACGCGAGCAGAGCGACGTGTTGGTGAATCCCAGAGCGGTGTGTAAGGTGTGTAAGCGCCTGTACCGGGACCCTAAAATCCTGCCGTGTCTGCACACGTTCTGCTCTGACTGCATCGCTCAGCTGGAGCCGTTTTCGGTGTCTTCACGTATACAACGGGATGTTCCGGAGGGCGGTAAGCGGGACAAACCACTGGAGGCAGACCGACCCGCCGTCACTATCACGGTGCTCTGCCCTGACTGTGACTCAGAGGTAGACCTCCCTCCGTCCGGGCACGTCGGGCTGAGTACCGACCACTTAGCGCTGGACGAAGTATTCGTGGAGACCCTGGAAACGGACGGCCCGCTGGGATGCGACCTGTGCGGAGAAGGAGGTGCTGGGAGCCGCTGCGAGGTGTGCTCCGTCAACCTGTGCGAGTTCTGCTGCCAAGCGCATAGGTACAGTTGGCTCCGAGGCTAGTTTTTAATTCTGTTTTGCTATTATGCCTTAGCTCAGTTTTCTTTATCCCTTCGTACATCCCACATGCTGTTTTTTGTTTATTTGTTTTTTGCTGTCTAATGTATTAAATTAGGTTTTTACCGTGTTTAAAAATTGTAATCTATTACTTCTACTGCTTGATAAAATGTTTGGTTTTCGTTTGAGTCTGTTCCACAGACTGTAAATGGAAGATGGCTATTGCAAAAAACGTCATCCATTCCTTTTTGAGATCTCCAAGTGTCAGGCTGTGCATCTTAGGCTACTGTGGCCCTGAGAGGTCAAAAAGCACACTGCTGTTTGGTGACAAAAATTTGCAAATTATGCAGCATGTTTTATTCATTAAGACCTGGATCCTTCCTCAATCCTTCCAAGAACACGATCATGGACACACGATTTGTATAACTGGAACACCAGCGTACTTGATGATGTCTCAGGTCAGGAGTTTTTGCTGCCGTCCCCTCTTAATTTAACTGTGATTAATATGTTATGAAGCTTAACTTAAATCTCAGCCAAACCGATCTGCCCAGGAACAAATAAAACACTGAAATAAACCAAACATTAACAATTAGAAATGATCTAAGTGACTTGTATACCAGGTTTAACCTCAGTAGCGAAATCACTTTTAATAAAAATTGTGTACGTGTATGCCTTAATAAAAACAAACAGGTGAGATGTTAGAAGGCTTTTATTTTTATTTTAGTGGACACTCAAAAATTACAATAGACAGCTGCTGGGGTTTGGAAGAGAACTGAACAAATATTTAAAATATAATCTGATCATTTTGAAGCAGCCTTCAGAATCTCCATGTATTAACATGCTGTTTTTTTTCCCGGTGAAAATGTTTCCTCCTGAATTGAAATATATCTCTGTAAACGATGTGCCAGGAGTCCGCTGTTCTCACCGGCTCTTGTGATCCTCAACCTCCCGGTCTGCTATGGAGCTGGTTGGTAACAGACGTCTCCGAAATCGGATCACGTTTGGAAATATTTGATATCTTGATAAATCGAGCAGATCTTTGAAGTTTACACAGCTTCATTCTTGCTTGATAACTTAAAAGTTTATTTTGTGACCCAGAAAGAGTAATATTTAAAAGTTTTTAGCTGCGCTCCTCTGCCATTGCTGCATTTGGGTTTTGGACTAAATGCATTCTGGGAAATTTAGCTGTACCAAGTACACACAAGTCACCACCGATGCATGCTCGATAAAACAGGCAGAGCGAGAACGCATCCGGAAATTTTTTGCGTTTTCGGCTTGATGCGTACTTTGAATTGGAACAGTACTTGGTCTCCAACTGATAACGTATCACGAGTTAACAAGAACGCAAGTATGCATATCGAGACAGGCCCCTGGAGTTACTGGCTGAGACCATAAACTTTGTATATATTAGGAACTGATGGTGGTTTTCTCAGATACTTTTATTCAACTGGATATTTTGTTTATTTGTTTGTTTGTCTTTTGTGTTTGTCCTAACAGTGGCACAACACTAATGGTTAGGCGTGACTTATTAAAGGCTGTTTTGTGCTACTCTCTGCATTGCAGTCAGTTACAGTGGAAATTTGAGGGTTTTTTTTAAATATATATTCTGCGTTGAAGAGACTGAGGTTTAAATTGTATTTTACTCTGTTCTTCTTCATCACTAACTGATCTTGTTTACGTATGTCTTCAAGATGGATTCTGAGCCGTTCTCTGCACTAACACACTAACACTATCTACACAGACAGTAGCAGACATCCTGGGAAATCCAGATCTGTGTTCTGACTTAAAGATGTGCTCATATGTCTGTGTGTCCTCAGACGGCAGAAGCGAACAGCATCTCACTCCATTCAGGCTTTGGAGGAGCTGAAGGCTTGTGGTCGTCTGGTCCGGCCTGTCCTCTGCACCCTGCACCCGGGACAGGAGCTGCGGCTTTTCTGTCAGCCCTGCGACCTGCCCGTCTGCCTGGAGTGTGCCGCCACGCTGCATCGCGACCACCGCTGCTGCCCCACACGTGATGTTATCGATCGCCATGGGGACCGCATCAGAGAGCTGGTTAACGTGCACCTTCGACCCCGACTTGAGCGACTGGAGGAGTCACTGCAGAAGGTGAAGACTGCCATTTTATTGGGAAGATATACAGACTTTTGAGCCAGTGTCCCAATACCTTCTGTCATTGCCAGCGCTTCATGTTTACAACAAGTGGCATGAAATTTGGGTAGCTCACAGTTAAACAAAGGGCACCGCCGCTGTCACCTCAGAGGAGAAAAAAAGCCACATACTCGTTCTGAAAACCTGTTCTAGCACAGTTTGTTAAGCTTATTATTTTAAATACCCAGTATCTGCTTTTAGAACTATAATATACATTTCCACTGGCACAGGTGGAAGCATCTCAGGAGACTTTGCAGGCACGAGTTGAGGCCACAGCCAGTGAGGTGAGGGCATTCGCACGAGGTTACGCCAGCGCAGTGGAGGCCCACTGTCTGTCTCTGCTGCGGCGTCTGGAGGAGCTCCGAGTCCAACGGAGGTATGAAAACATGCATACTGACCAGCTTAAACTTAGCGGGGATTTGACGATTCTCTAGATCCTGGGTTTCCCACATTACATTAGATCAGTGGTTCCCAAACTTTTTTTGCTAGGCCCCCCTTTGTTTTACAAAAATGCCCCCCCGCACGCACAAACACAAACACATCCTCCAACCACACACACACATATTTTGCTCCATTGCGGTTTATTTCACACCTCAAACATTTAGTAAACAATTAAGCAAATACAAGTAAACTGCAATAAATTACAGGTAGTAATAAAATAAACTACTAACTCT
>NW_005187558.1:327795-357246 GCF_000239375.1 Pundamilia nyererei
AACAAATCGTGGCAGGATCAGCCTGATATCATTTGTATCCCACTATAACTTTACTGTATAAAGAGCAAACATCTCCAAAATGTCAGGAGTAGTTAGTCATTACAAGTGTTTGTGAACTAAAAATCAAGAATGTGGGATACTGTTTGTCTGTGATTTGAAGAGCCCAGCGCTGCTCCCGACGCAGGGAAAACCAATTCTGCAGGGAGACCTACCTCGGCACTTGTGCAGGTGAAACCAAAGGGCAGACATGCTTCACCATATTTTCTACTCTTTGGCTTAGAATGAAGTTGGTTTGGAAACATATTCAGCTATGCTTCCTCTCCTGCTTTGCGTTTGTGTGGGCGCCCGTGATAGCAGTGTCCAAGCGTCCCCCCCCAGGGGGCGGGCCCCACACTTTGGGAAGGTCCGCATTAGATTATGAATAAAACATGAAATTTTGGTGTTTTTCCAGTGGCATTCTCTACCTCATAGCTTTTAGAAAACACAGTTCTCATCAGAATACTGTGCTTTAACCACCGTAGCGCCACATGGCTAGTTGAGAAAGCAAAGTGCATAGATGGCTAATTAGCATATCATTACCTTTCCCAAAGCTATTTCTCAAGAGGAGACAGGAGCTTATTGCCACAGCAGGACACGATGCTGTTCATGAATCAGTTTCCTCGCACTGCCTAAAGATGAATGAACCACCCCAGGACTGAATAGTTTACCGAGTAGTTACTGATTATGATATAGAGTCGCCAAAGTTGTGGTTAAGATTAACAGGTTATTACAGTTTTGTTTTGTTTTTAGTATTACAACCTCATCAGTGTTTAGATTATAAAGTCAGACCCAGAAAATAAAACCCAGGAAATCTTCTGCTAAGTGTTCGTGGATCCATTTCGACACATTTTTGTGCCAGTATATCTAAAAAGTCAATAAGCTGAGCAGCTGCAGTTTCACTGGCAGTGTGTTTGATATCGATGCTGTTGTCTTATTGTCTAATGTCCAAATGCTCTTTTTAGCTGATTCCAAGTGGATGTTGTCTTCACTGGACTTTAAAGTGTTTCTCATTTTGTGAAGCTGTTGACTTACTGTAACCCCAGCGCGTTTGAAATCTCCTGAAACAGAGCTAATTCTGTGTGTTTTGAACTGATCATAACCTTTTAATCACACAAAAATGAACCAGAATTAAACAAGCATAAGCAATCCATTTATTTCTTGAATATTGTAATACAGTAATTATTCACTGCCAAGCCACAGAAACCACAGAAAGTCTACCAAGAATATTGTGAAGAAATGCTTTCAACTTTTGCTTGTCTAACTTCTCTGTTTACCAGGAACCACCTCCACTTACAGGGGGTGCAGCTTCAGCAGGCTCTGCTGGACATCCGAGGCAGTGTGGAGTTCGCAGAGCGGCTCCTGAGTTGTGGGTCTGACGCTGAGATCCTCAGTGCCAAAGGAGTGACCTTGAGAAGACTCACCAGCCTGGCAGAGAGGGGTTATGACCCCCACCCAGCAACCGTTGCCCCTGACGATGGCAGCAGTATATCCTTCATGCCCAGGGAACCCGCAGGGGAGGTGGAGGGCTACCCTGTGGTCGGGGTAATCAACTCTAAGACTGTGGATGTCAGCAGGTGCACCATTGAAGGAGAAGGTAAAAGACAGTTTCAACCATGTGTACAGAAGGTTAGGAATCCATACTTGCTTCAATAACACTCTTAAATAAATCACAGCAAACTATTTTCAGGGTCATGTGTACATATTGTATTTTTTATTTTTTTTTAGTGTTTTTACCGGCGATAAAACCAATTGTTAGTCTGTGCTATGGACAAGTTTGACACCTTTTCTCCTCCACAAATTTAAGCCGATATCACTTTAGCCCCTCCTATTTTTATAAATTCTGCACTGAGCTTTGAGGTCTCCGATATCACTGAAATGCAGCCAGATGTTGCTTATTTTACATTTGCACTCATTTCTTCACTTTTTTCGACACCCTGTGTACCTGGCCTGTACCACTACCACTTGCTGTGTTCAGAACATCTGCCCCGCTTCGTTATTTCACATAATGGTATGATCCTTGTCTGCCTGCATATTATTGGCCGCATTGTGTCCCCATCAAAATAAAGTCTGACCCCTGCCTGCATAGATTCTTAGTAGGGCTGAATATTCGGCTCCCACATACTGACGGGCCATTAATATACATATATACATATGAATTTATCTTGCAGGCCGGATATAATTGTATCAAGGGCCAGATGTTTGACACCCCTGCCCTAAACCATATCAGCAACTTTCAAGACTCAAAGATGCAGCATACACAGAAGTGCCAGAAAAGTGCAGTTCCTCAAATTGCCACTTGAGGCTGGCTCCAAAAATTACTCACTTTCCATAGACCTCCATGTTAAATTCCCCATCTTTAGAGCAGAAGTAAACATGTTGACAGCGTGCCACAAAAACTTGTTTTGGTCTCTGTGGCAAATTTTTGTACTTCATGACAACCACGCAGGTGAATTTTTATGCAAGTCACCCATTTTAATTGTGTTAAAGGTAAAATTTGTGCCTTACTGGACTGTTTTGAGTCATAGTTGGGTGACATTTCGTGTCATTCTGAATTCAGTTTTTTTTTTAAAAAAGACAGTAAATATGATTAAAGCATGTTTTAGGTGGACAGATCCCACATAATGTCTCAGTAAATTACAAACACCATGTTAACCAGACTACCTCCTGGGATGCCCTCTTACCCAAATACATTCATGCCAAGTTTAAAGAAACAGACAAAATGTCAAACTGAAGGTTTTAAAACGTTAATCTACAAACAAGTCATCATAGTGACTGTGTTCGTCTTTTATATACAGTCTTTGCCTAAAATGACTCATTGCATCATCATTATGACCATTGTTTTATTATTGTAAGTCTGTTATGTACAGGTCTTGGGTCATCTTCCATTTAGATTTTCCTAGGAAAATTGGAAATGGGTACAGTGATTTATTGAAACACATACAAATACCCCCTGAAAATACAGTATGTAAGGCAAAAATAGAGTTTGTACAATTCTCACAAGCTTGAAATTCAGTAACGCTGAGGTTCAGGCTGTGGGGAGCCCCATCCATGACTGATAGTGATGCATTATATGTTTTTCTATGCAGGTATGCATACTGCATTTGCACTGTTTGTGTCATTGCTACACAATGACACCATTCCCAATCAGACGCTTTCCCAGTTGTACTGCATTGGGGATCAGAAATGTGATGATACTTTTCTGTGTTCATAATTCCATTCATTTCCACAAGTTTCCAAAAGCCACTGGCTGAGCTGCAGTCATAAACCTGTAAGCACATCCTGTTTTAGCTTTCCCCCGACCTCCTCTGTACATAGCGACGACCATTTGAACCAATAATCTCTCGTTTAGATTCATCGCTTCATCAGATCTGATTTTCAGTCCAGTTCTTACATTAGCCTTTTTCCCCGTTTCCTTCCTTAAAAATGGCTTCTTGACAGCCACTCTTCCACTGAGTCCACATCAGGACTTTTGCACAGTATTGTAAGTTTAGCTTTGAGTTTGCTAAAAGCTAACTCGACTCTTTTACCAATGACTTTTTCTTTGTTTTAACATGAAAACAGCTTTAGGCATTTCTGTTTTTATATTCAAGGAACCAGATGACCTGAAGCTGAGAGTCACATGAACTGAGTAATACTTTAAAAGAGTGTGTAACAGTGACAAAAGCAAATTCATTTAAACTCAGAACTCTTGTTTTTCTAGCCACATCAGTTTAGAGACCGAAGGTTGGTGTGAGGCAGAGACGACAGTACAGACTCATGCAGCACATAAAGACTGTTGTTTTGTCTCTGGGGACTTTGGCTTAAAGGCAGAAATTCCTTCTGGAGTGAAGGAATGTTTAGGTGACTTAAGAGGCCTGCAGGCAGTGAACAAACATAACAGGGACACATGCAGTGTTGGAGGAACGGGGATCAGCAAGAGTACAGGGCAGCTTTTGAGCGACAGAATATTTACGACTTTCCTTTTGTGTTAAAATGTTTTATAATAGAGGAGAAGCATGCACACGGGGAAGGTTTGCTTGCTTTTCCTTTTGTTTAAATGATTGCTTCTACTGCTGTCCTTAGTAAGTTAACAGTTAATCAGAAAACTAATGTGAGGAGACAGAAATATGCCCAAAGGTTCTCCTTGTGACAGTCTGTGTGATCTAAATCACCTCATTTGTTATTGTAGAAATCATCATTTGCGCATCAGTTGATTATGCAAACTGCAGCCCTTATTCATTGCTCAGAAAAGCACCCAGGTACTGTCACAGTTCCCATCCTTCCACCACACACATGCAGACGCAGCAAGCAGGAGATTTGTAGCAGCGTTTCTCTCTCTGTCCCAGAGCTCGGATTAAAGCAGTGTTTACTTGTGATAAATGGGAAACCAAAGCAAATTTGGACTTCTTTGTTGAGTCTCGTTGGTATCCAAGAGCCGCTGCCAATGTTTGCCAAAGAGTCAGTCTGCCATGTGATGTCAGGCAGTCTGTTTGTGTGGGGGCTTGCTTGAGTCTGTATTAAAGTCGTGTGTACTGCATTAGATGTAGAGCCGTACACAGCTCTCTGGTCCCTGCAGCAACCTATTCATTTATCCAGCTTTACTTTGGGCTGACTTCGGTTGCTAAAGCTTCTACGTTTTTTTTCCTCCAGATTGAGGATCAATGCATCAGATAAACCAGCTTTTTCCAGCTTTAAGTTGTTTATTCTTCCCAAATTGACTGCAATCAGTTTAACACAGTGTGACACTCTCAATTTAGGGGTTCAGATTTCAGTCTTGAGTATAGGAAAGTGGACATCCCAGAGGCTTACCAACGATTATCCCCTCTTTGTGCGAAAAGAAGATTTGAAGTGTTGAAATGGACTGCAAGACTGAGCAGCACAGGTGAATTGTGGGTGAGAAGAGCTGTGTCTTTAGTGGTGACAGCTGCTAGTACTCAGCTTAGCAAGAAGACGAACAGAGATTCACAGATAATGCAACCGTATGTTCAATCAATTTACTGTCAAGACGCACCTAACTTACCCCTCTGTCCGCTCAGCGCCAATGCCACTTTATATGTGCGGAAGAGAGTGCTGAAAGGTTGGATGAAACAACCCTCTCAGCACTCCCTATTTATTTTTATTTGCATTAAATCTTTTAATATTGGTGTACATCAGAAATAATTATATGTTGATAATGATAAAAATCTGTAATAGGCCAGTATCAGCTCCTATTAGCTAAACTATATGTAACTTAGGCTCCACTGAAATGCAGTGTTTAGGTTAAAAGTACTATATAAATACAGGCCATTTTACCATTTAAAATGGGAAGATGTTATTTAAAAAAATAACTGCGAAAATCTAATGTAAAGACATTTAAATATATTGCATGCAGATAAAAACTCTGGCGCCCAAGAAGAGATTTTCACCTTTCACCAAGGAATCAGTAAGCTAAGTGTACTCTTACTGTTTCCATAGGAATAAAGAAGGTGCATACTAACCAGGGGCTGCTAATCTAATCCACTAATCATCAGGAAGAAAAGCAGCAGTTTGGGCAATGTACTAGTCCGAAGTGCTGGGTATTTCTGGGAAGGGTTATAAATGTATTTCCAAAGAGTTCAAAGTCAATCATTTTGCAGTGAGAAACATTATTGACAAGTGGAAAACATTCAAGACAGTTCCAGGTTTTCCCAGGATGTTCGTGCATTGCTTGGAGAAATTGAAAAATAACCTGAGTGCTACATCTCAGTCCTCAGCTAACGTGTCAAAATTCATAAAAGTACAATTAGAAAAAGACTAAACAAATATGATTTTATTGGAAGGTTTGCAAAGTTTCATCAGAAAAGACCACAAGACTTCTGGAACTGCACAATGGTGGAGGGGTGTTGATCTGAGCTTCCTTGACCTTGCAGTCAGTCAGAAGCTAATGAATCATGCAGTGTTCTTACTTTTTGCATAGAGTCTTATGAAAACTGTATATTCCCTGTATATGCAGACCAGTCATGCTCCCATTGTGTATTCACCCCCAAAGGCCCAGTTTGAGCCAGGAAAAACCCTGACACTGTGTATTCATGAATTCTCTTTGTCATTTTCGTTAGTTAAAGCAATTTAAAAGGTGTCCATTAAAGTCTAAATAATTGGGTTTTCCTGACCAGCATAATAACACAAATATTTAAAATGTCTTGATAATAAATATACTTTTGGTCGTCAGCTTCAGCCCCACTGCTGCACACGCTGGGCCCAAGTGCCAGAGGGGGCACGTAAACATGCATGTGATCATCATGATCCAAATGATGAATAATTCCAGTTTGAGATTAGGCATAATTGCAAAAGTCATCTGTACACAATACAATGTATACAAACATGAAAAGTAACCATGAGATCACTCTCACACAACTCTGTCATGTTAGTCAGATTCACCCTGGGTCCACCTCGAGCAGCTTTCTGCGAGTGAAATTAGAAGAATATAAATGTTGTGTCTGAGCATCAAGTTCAGAGAGCACACGTGTCTTCTTGGTGTGGCTCATATATAGAGCAGAAATTTAAAATCAGGACCTTTCAACTTCAGTAGGAGTCCCGTAACGCAATAGTGCTGCACCGTTATTAACGACAGTTCGTCCCCTTAACCAGTACTCCCATTCATCATCAGTGAAGGAGCCGCTGGAGTTAGTTCCATTAGCATCCAAACAGCTCTCCCTGCAGCTGCTGGAAAACACTGAATAATAACAAATGAAAACACAGCGTGGGATCATTTGTTATCAAACTGCTAATGGACTCTGACGAGCAGGCGCAAAGCGGCATTAATCATTGGAGTGAACACAGGTGATGCGCGCTGTAACACGACAGAAACAGCTGATGAATATCTTGAACGAGACAGCGGAACAAGTTAATGAAATGCTAAATAATGACGCAGAGGTGTTTGAGAAATTCGACAGTGCTGAAGTCCAGCTGCACCTGAAGTCCCCTCCACATGCAGTTCGTTCATCTGGACACTGACCTGCGTAAGCGCTCAGCGGAGGGCTGTATTGAGATTGTGCATCTGTGTGACTGAAACCTGTAGAGGCACAAGACAAATGTCCAGGTGTCTCAATGTCGTAGTGTGTCTGAATGATAAAGTGCCTCATTTATTCTTTGTAGGGTTTTTTTTGTCCTTCTTTGTACTGTTACCAACTTTTCTCTACCTTGAAACATCTTTTCTGGGTGTTTGTGTGTCTGTGTGCTCTTGCCATTTGTGAAATCTCTGCATATGAAGAGGTTGTGTCCATGTATTTAACCTTTACACATCATAAATAAACCGATAAACAAGATGCCTCCAAACTCCCAGCTTAAAATGCTTCAACGTACCAGCATGAAAAAGCATGTTTACAGAGTGATAGGTTGTGTAAACCATCATATAAATTGTATGGTTGGTGATTTTCTTTATAGTTCATTCATTTGGACACCGGGATAGTTTGGGCCATTGACAGGTGTGCTGACACAGGCGCTGTAGCTCAAATGTTGCCTCCTAGGCTTCATGCTACAGTCACACTAGGGAAAACAGTAGTTGGAGACTGAAGCGCAGCTAAATTTATTGCTTTGCACTTCAAAGCAACCATTTCAAAGGCAGCTCACCATCAGCTGCTGTCTTCAAAGCAGCAGTGGTGCATCAAGACGGCAATAAAATGGCAAGAAGACAGAGTCAGAGTCTACTCTCTGTCAGGTTTTGATTGAATGGGGTCTATTTGTCAACTACATGCAATCTATCTGGGATCAAATGGCAATCAACTGTAATAAATCACAAATCTTTTGCCACCTGTTGCAAAACTGTTCCTGTGAACATGAAGAGAAGTTTGCATTAAACAAAATTCACATTAACTTACATTTAGTCCACTCAGAAGGTCGTAGATTTGAAGTGTGAAATTTAAAATTTCCTTGATAAATAGTGACGTAATTGCTTCAGGACAGCACTTCAGTGGCAAAATTCTAAATGTGACTATGGTGCTCGGTGTCCTTGCTTTTATATAGGACTAGAACCAGTTGAGTCCGCTAGTGCAAAGAGATGCAGACAAGTTGTGCTCATCATCAGCCCAGACTGACTGTTTGATCACAGAGTGGTGTCAGTCAGTCTGCCATTCTAGATTCAACGGCAGTTACTGCAGAGCATCGTTACCTCCCACCAGGTAACCAGCTTCTGATCACAAGTCATCTGCTTTATCTGCTTTATCAATTTGTAGTTGGTCACTGAATAAAAATAAAACAATTAAATGACATCACCATTATTAACCACCTTTCCTGGAAGGGCTGTTCTGTATAACGATATATATCGGATGACGATATGAAAACGTCTATCGTTTCATTTTACACTATCGTTTGTTTCGTGGTGTCGCAAAATAAACTGTTTATGGCAAAAAAAAAAATTCATCATTTTGATGGTCACTGTGTAGAATTTCTTAAGTTCTATCTTCCTCTTATATTTAATATAACCACAATACAGACAGACAAGCAACTCTTTTTATGCATTGCCATTAGCAACAACGACGGTAAAATCATTGTCTGACTCTGCCGTCCACTTGTTTATTTTCTACATAAACCTTTCACAATAAAACTGAAGATCCTGTTGAGATTTTTCAAAATAAACTGAATCACATGAAATAGTTTGTAAGAGTGTTTACGGACAAGAAGCTAAAAAGAGCTGTCAGGTGTAATAAATAGAAAGAAAATTGCGGCCATTTCAACTTTGGTAACACGACTCCAGGTACACGACGCCCAGCTGAAAACACTTCACGCGAGTCGAGTTGCCCAAGATTCATAGAATTTACAGAAAATGTAAAATTTTTGTGATATATATCATTGTCAGGACGATAAATGTCTTATATCGGGATATGAGATTTAGGTCATATCGCACAGCCCTGTTTCCTAGTCACAACCAGACTGCCATTCTGTTTTTATTCTAGTGTGGCTGAGCCAGCAGTGAGCCCCTAAACCTGACCTCTGCACTGTGCTTGTGGTGATTCTTAGTAGAAATCTATAAAAATACGACCGCTGTGACGTACAGCCTTAGCTGATAACTTCGAGCACCATTCTTTCCTCTAAATACGACAACTTTTAGGTCTAAAAATATAGAAATATATATACACATAATTTCCAGCGGTAACAACAGCAACCTCAGGACTCAGCCTTGTGTTGATCCGTGGTACACTTTTAGTCAAGCGGTAGTTTTTTGTTACTCAGCGCAGTCTTCGGGATTCTAACCTTTAACCCTGTGTTGGTCACAGGCCTGCAGGAAGGCACGGAGGGCCAGCTGGGCCACTTCACCCTGGTGTGCCGAGACTCAGCTGGAGAACAGTTGGCGCGAGGTGGAGAGCACGTCCTCGTGAGCGTCGTTCACACAGAGAAGAAAAACTGGTGAGTGGGGGGACAGCGTGTGGCGTGCCTGGTCAGCATTTTAACTCTGAGCATTTCTGACTCAGCAAATCATACAGAAGACACATTTAGTTAAAAAATTGACCTGCTCAGAACAGGTCAACAGAGTACTCTAAGCCTGAGTGCTGTGCTATTTTTGTTACTTGGGTTGAAAGAGGCACACTCTTATTGACCTCCGTAACATCACATGAATCATTTTTATGCACATTCACGATCAAACAGTGTGTAACTTTGAAAACAAGGGCAGCAATATCAGGAAGGCTAGTAGCTGTTTAGTATCTGCCAGCACAGCCGTCTGATCCATGAATGTCTTTGAGTTATTACCTAAAGTCAGCACGTGTGTGATCACTGGTGTTTTGGATGTCTGAAATAAGTTAACCTTCAGACTGAGAGGCTGATATACATCAGAGTATGACTCAAAGCTCGGACAGGTCATCCATGCTCTCAGAATGAGCAGATTCAGAATCCAGCACTGATGTTTTGAGAGCAGTTTACATCTATGTGCTATCAGTTGCGGTTTTAAAGTGATATTTTATATTATTAATAAAATGTTTTTTATTTTCCATCAGTAAAGTGGAGACGACTGTGACTGACAACAGTGACGGGTCCTACAGTGTGTCATACACACCACAGCAGCCAGGAGCGTACTCTGTGTGGGTTTGTGTCAAAGCCCAACATGTCAAGGTATTTTAAACTAAAGTGTCGAGACTGTAAGTTTTAATTTGGTTTGTTTCTCTTCGTCTAAGGGGCCAGGACACAAAATGAGATGGGGACAACAAACTTACCCAAGACTCAAGCAGCCACAGTTTTTTCACAGTTTCATAATTAAGGCCATCTTCAGTTGATACATGGGTACACACTTTCACTTCCTGGGGTTTGCCTACAAGTTTACACTATAACAAAAGAGGCTAAAACTGCTTTAGCCAACACAGTGCGGTTGCTGTACACTTGAAAACATCATGAATTAACTTCAGTTTCATGAAATGGTGTGATCAGTTTTAGATATTTAGAGATCTCCAACTCAGACGCTCTCATACAGAGATGCAGGCCATCACCTCCTTTATATAAAGGGATTACCCAAAGATGTTCACTAGATATACCTGACACAGGTTCCACACAGACACCAGCAGCAAGGATGCCAGCAACCTCCACAACCTTCTGGTTCGGCCTCGTGGGCAACCCTTATTCTGCTGTGGCCTCCTCAGGCTGCCTTGCAGCTTCCTTCTGTGAAGGTCGGACGTCTTTGTCCACCAACTCTGCACACAGAGAGGCCTTCAGCTCTGCTTTACAAGCACTACAGAGCATTTGAATGTCACAAAAAATAGCCACTGTAAGTAAATCTGCCCCCAAAATATCTATGGAAAGAATTACCCCACACACTAAAGAAAACAAAAAACACACACACAAAATAACCGCCAAGCAAGAAAAACCGAGGACAAGCCCCCGTCTCATCTAGGAAACCATGACTGGAGTCAGTCACCTGTACGCCACTCCATTCGCAGCCAGGCACCTGCAGAGTCTAATTAGTTTCCTCTTCTTTATATAATATTTACATGTCGAAACAAAAATATAATCGCTGTCGAAACAGTTTGAAAACAGTAGCTGCGTTTCACAGCTGAGATATGAATTATTGAAATAATAAGCTGACTGCTAGACGGAGCCGTGGCCTTGCTAGCAGTGCACAGCTCGTCACTTCAGGGCTCTACATCCTCCTGACAAATCAAGTTATTATGCACAACGTTGTCCTTATTAAGCAAGAAGAATCCCTGTAACGGCTCTTGTGCCAACCGACACTGGTTGACTGCCTCTGTGCTGTCTGTCTCTGCAGGGCTCTCCATTTGTTCTGAATGTGAAGAGGAAGTTCAGGCGTCACAGAGGGACGTTTCACTGCTGCTCCTTCTGCTCCAGCGGAGGAGCCAAAGAGGCTCGCTGTGGCTGCCCGGGAACCATGCCAGGTACGCAGCAGATAACTTTCATATGTCCTGTCTGAAGGAGCAGGTGTACAGTGAACAAACTTCGGGGTACACTGTGCTGTTGACTAGAACACACAGATGAAGAACAAAATTAAGTTAAGATTTTCACAGAATCTCGGCACCATCATCTGTGCACTTTGTGTTTTTAAGCTAAACCAGCTTTCCTTACACTCTCTGTGTTCTATTATATTTCAGGTTATTTGATTCATAAAAGAAGCAGGTGTTTGAAATATAGTTCCTTAGCATCACACGTCTTTTGTGTGTAATTTGAGTTAAATAGAGACAGTTGCTGTTACTGAAATGTTTCCCGTCACTATGGAAATCATTGTTTCTCTCTGCATTTACTTACACTCTGAAATATGTTTAAAGCCACTGTGGTAAATGTAGGTAAAGGTAGACCTATTACAGACTGATAAACTTGGAAAAACAAATTTTCATATGAGCTGGCGATAATTAAAGTACAGATGTAATCATTCTATCCACACCTGCTATAATTCAGCTCCAAAATCTCTGTCTAAAGGAGCCTGTAAGCAACGAATGAGGAAAAAGCTTAAATCAGTCTTTTGTATTTTGTCTCTCATCATTTCATCTGCCATCGAATGTCCGTCTTCCTACATGTCCATCTGACTGCAGGAGGATTTAAAGGCTGCGGTCATGGTCATAAAGGACATCCCGGGAAGCCTCACTGGTCTTGCTGTGGCAGCACCACGGAGCAGTCGGAGTGTTTGCCCCAGAGCGTGCTGGCTGCCGTTTCCCCTCGCAGCCACCTGCGAACTGTGGAGCTCTGAGGCGACGCAGAGCCGAGACCTGTCAGGACGATGCGGTTTCATAAAAAGATGGCAGAAATGGAAAGGTTAGAGCTGCGGGGAAGTAACCTTGAGGTTGTCGGCGTAAACCTTGGACCAACTTGAAAAGGTCAGACAAGGGAAGTGAAAGTAACCTAGTGAGGCAGGACATCAGAGTCACTGCATGTCGGGCTTAATGTGATAAAGTATCCAGCCAGCTGCTAGAGACTAACAAGGGACACAGACAGTCCTCTGTGTAGTCCACATTGTAAAAGTGCCTTTATGTGTCAGCTTATCATGCTCACGCTGGAGGAGAAAGGAGAAAGAAGAAGCATCGATCACAGCAGGACAGAAATGTGCTTAAAGCCTTGCTGAAAGGAAGCGGAGCAACAGCTGACAGTTTACAAGTTTTTAACCTTTTAATCAGCTCGGAAGTTCTGAGGTGCTGAAATAAATTTTTGATTCATGATTTTAATGGTCAGTAAAAAAAACAGCCAGAATCAACAGATTGTGGAATATTTTATGTCTTTTTATATCAAACAGTCAGAGGAAGTAATCCTAAATATACTTTCATAAATATAGCCATGGTACACCACCACTCCCTACATGGCACCTTGCCTGTGTAGACAGCAAAAAATGACTGTAATGCTATTTTTCCCCAAAAAAATTTGATGGATTTTTCTTTATAGTTCCTTTGTTCTTTCAGTTCTGAAATAATGTAACTATTATTGTAACTGTTATGAGGTATAAGGTAGTGGAACAACAGTCTATGTGTCAAGAAATGCTTTTATGCATCTCCTTACAGTGCTGTTACAAATATGGACACATGTTAAATAATGAGATCAATGTTTTAACAGCTGATCATGTGCACCAAAGCTCAAGCTTCAGGGTTTTTTATTACTCTTGTTTCTGCATTATGTCAGTGACAGCAGATACCCCTATGGATGTGGCTCTGGCTGCCCCGCCCACCTGCTGTTCAAACCTGCTGTTTACAAGGGGTAGCCAATCAGAAGAAAAGCTAGCTTGAAGGGCGAGGGAAAGGAGCTAAAACAGCTCATTTCAGACAGGGATTAATTTTGAATAACGGGAATATTTGTCATATGAATATTGACTAATTACTTGAGTTCCAAGTAGTTGTGTATTATAACAATACCTACTGTGTCTTCATTAGTAACAACTTAGTCATAATTGTGCCTTTTACTGGATTATTTGTATGTAATAGTCACAAAACAGGTGATTACACATAGCATTACTAATAATTCATAACCATTTCCTACAAATTTACATATTACAGCCTACTCAAGTTCTAAGTATTAAATCAGGTAGATAAATACATTTTTGTTAAAAAATAATAATAAAACATTATGTGTAGCTACAAGGAAATCATTATATGCACAACTACTGCCAAGTACTGCAAAAATATGTTTGCTCGACAACATTTGATTCAATGATTAATTTGTAAGCTAATCCATAAGGTAAGGAAGGCCGTTGCATGGAAACCATCCAAAGTGTAAATTCATTCGCTGTTCCAAATGCAAACATCTGATTGTTTTTGCAAGCCACAGCATCTGTCCTGTCCTGTGTGCATGTGAACAATTTTATATTCAATGGCTGTTAGTGCTACCGGAACAACGAAGAAACTTATTAAAATATTCACACAAAAGGTTTTTTCCTCAAGTGTCTTTAGGAATTCATCTCCTGCAAGCTTCAAGCCTTTATCTGGAAAGCACTGTGACCATGAAGTTGCAGACAGACACTGCTTAGAATACAGACTTGTTTTTCTTCTGAGCGTTATAATGAGCAACTTTTTCTGTATTCAGAATGCAACATGCATGTTGCACTTGAGTGGAAGGAACATGATGATTTTTACGTAGCATGTGCTCAATATGAAGTTGTAAAAATGAAATTTACAACTAATTTTTCTACTTGTGGGCCAATATCTGCAGAATGACAGAGAAGCTGTCACACACTGAGATCTGGAAGTGTTTCCATCAGACTCTGACTTACACATTCATCTGGTTGTATTAGCAGGTAACTTGTCCTGGTGCTGTATTATTATTATTATTATAATTATTATTATTATTATTATTACTTCTTTTTTTTAAACTTGTTTACATCTAATAAAGAGGTTTTTTGTCACTTCTTATATCATGCTTCAGTTATTTTTTGAAAATTACATATAGAATCATTTAGGAATGAATATGTTGTTTTGCATATAATACATCTGTATTATTTAATTTAGAGGGCTACTGCTTCTTAGGTCACTTTTTTGTTTTGTGGTCAGTGCAGCAGATTGTAAAGGCAAAGGCTGATAACAGGGGAGGGTGGGCAGTGGATGGCAATGATTCAGCAACAACCTTCTGGTCTGGACAGAATGCATGCATTCAAGCAGCAATGGGCTGTTTTTGGCGAAAATGTGGTGCTTTTGGGATTGTGTGGTCTGGTTGTGCCCTAAAGTGGCCCATGTGGTAAATGGTTAATATGGACCTGGTGCAACAAATAAAAAGACAAATATATGCCTACATTTAATTTATCAAAGGTAGACAGTTTATCATAAAACATATGTGGCCACTTTTAGAAAAGCTGTGGCTCAGTAAGCTTTGTGTAATCTGGATGGGACCCTGAAGTGGCCGTAGTCTAACACAGCAAATGTAGTCCACTACTGTGCGCTGGTTAATTAGGTTGTGAGTCTAATGTGACCCACATTTGAAATAGTAAGTATGGCCCAATTATTGTTGTAAAGGATTGTAAATATTGTGGCACTTTCCAGATGAAAACTGTCTGAAATGTGGCCTGAAAACATAATACTTGGTAATCTGTGTGAACCTTATGTTTATAGTGAGGGCCAGGTCTGCGCCATGTTCCTTCATTATTAACATTTAATCTTTGTAAGTCATTTTAGAAAAATTCTTTGTCTTAATCTGTTACCTGGTGTCCTGTTTACGTATAGGGGCATGGAAAGGATCACATTCACCTCTTTTCTTTTCTTTTTTAATCCAATTTTTTGCCTTTTTTCTTTTTTTTTTTAAAAGTATTTCCTTCTTTGGAATCAATTAAAGCTACAGATTATAATTCCAAAGGTACTGGAGGTTGATTATGATCCTCTGAGGTTGGTTGTTTCCCCTTGGTCTCAAACTCGAGCTGTTCTCATACAAGGTGAATGTGTTAACCACTACACTGTGGAATATGATTTATTCCTATAAGAATAGAAATGAAGACTTAGTTTGCACAAAGCCTCTTAGAAACTTTAACTTTGCCCTCTCTGACTTTGTAAATACTTCATAGAAATACCTCTTTCCACCACTAGATTGCAGCAGAGAGTTGTTTTTTTGCTCTGGTCTTCCAGAACTAATTCTCCTGATCCTCTGCGTCTGACATCAAGTTTTCCACACTTTATTCCTACAAATCATTCATAATCAGCATTTTCACAAGCCGTCTTTACCGCACAGCTGATGAATACTGCATTATCGTTGGAAAATGTCTAAAGCGCTTTTAGACTGACTCTCTTTCTATGAAAGTTTGATGAATGGGGATCTGTTCCACTAAAAGCCACTTCACAGGAAGTTACATCAGCGATGTCAGCAGTGACACTGCTTAATTAAACACAGTGATCAGTCGGTTAACAGCAACTTGGAAACGAACGATCCCCTGATGTTCATCCTAACGCTCAGGAAGAGAAGTCATGGCTGGAAATGTTAGGACACTGCAGGTAAGGACACATGCACACACACATTAGATGAGGGCAGCTTTGGGTTAAGGATGATAAAGTGCTTCAAACCTGTCGTCATTATTGATTCCTCTCCTTCTCAGCCTCTGTACTTTCAGTGGACCCAATCTAAAAGAACTTGAGCGTACTCACACCAAATTAGAACAATGACAGTAAAAGGCAGGATACTCACCAGTCCTCTGAAGCACATTGAGAAGGACTTGTGCCAGACCTCATAAACCTCCTTCACCCATCATTGAGCTCTCAAGTAATGTACCTTGTAATTGAGAGACTCAGTGACCACGGTACAATATTGTCTCACAGCTGAGAGACATCTTTTCTCATATTTAATCTCTTACCTTTTGTGCCTTTTATGTTCTCACGCTTTGCCAGTTACTCTAACCCTGAGAGATAGAGAGATTCAAAGTTCAGCTCTAAATTCAGAGCCTGAATCAGGTTTTCAGCATTCAAGTGATTGAGGAGTGATTGCAATTTAAAAAAAAACAATAAGTTAACATATCATGTATTTTACATAACATCAGGTGTCAATATGTAGGATTTTTGTGGCCATATGCTACGTATCATTAAATCATTTTACATGACACAATGATACAATGAGCTTGATAATTCAGAAGGGGCTCAGAGTACAAACACTCCTCCTCCATATTGAAAGGAGCCAGCTGAGGTGGTTAGGAGTGATTAGGATGCCTCCAAACTGTGGTGTTCATTATGTTTTACCAGGAGAGAGCCCCGGGGCAGACACAGGACACGCTGGAGGGATGTTTCTTGGTTTGCTTGGAAACACTTTGGTATTCCCCCAGATGAGTTGGAGGAGGTGGTTGGGCATCCTACTGCTGCTTGAATAAGAAACAGGACATTTTCCATGACTGTTAAAATAAAGATTCAATTATTTGTAATATAATTGCGGCAGAGGCGTGGTCCCTGGCTCAGCTGTAGGGGAGGGGTAGTGCAGTGAGCCCAACGGGTATGTCCCTGATATATAGCAAAGCCAGAGCCCAGAGAGTAGGAGTGTGTGCTGGAGATCAGCTGGAAAGCTGGTGGACCGGAGGCCGAATCATATAAACGGCACATGTGTGATATTCCAATAAACACTCCTCAAACATGAACAACATACCAGTGTGTCGGGTCAGTCTTTACAGTACTAAATTTGTATTTCCCTGAGTCAAAGAGAGAAATGCAGAAAATCCGACCTCCAGCAGATCAATGGATATAGTCACTCTTCTACACAAAGAAACAATTTGCATCTGTCCTGTTCAAGTATGGGACATGCAATTTGTTGTATCACCAGCCTCTAAGCTTCAGATCATGGACTGATACCCTAACATTTTGGTTTGCAGTTCTCATCTAAACATTGCACGTGCGTGTTTGCCAAACAAACAAACAAACAAACCCTTTTCTCTCATCGATTACCCCACAAATGTAGGCCAAGCTGAAGATTTAAAGTATCTCCTCAACCTCCCTGGACAGGAGATTAAGCAGATACAAACTGTTGTTTAGTTTTGTTTGCATTCTGATGCAAATTTTACTTGAGCTTCTGTGCAAATGCAAATAATGCAATAAAGAAATAGGTCAGATATATTTGGGATCAGTTCATTATGTTCCTTTTGCAGATTGCCATATGGTACCAACTGTTTATTTACATTTGTAGCTGAACCCTTTGTAAAAGTTTTCTTTAGAGACCAGAATTGGTGTCAGTGGTGCAGTCATCCTCTCATTTCACAATCTGGGAAAATGACACACAGTGTTTGAAGACAAGAAGAAAAAAAGAGAAACTCGGGTTCAGGATGGAGATGCTCATAACCTCCCACAGCATCAAGTCACCTTAAATCCAGTGTTGTGACAGCACCTGACATCCTTCTCTAAGAGACACTTTATCTGTGGGCTGCATGAGAGCAGCACTAGCTTCCATCATTGTCAGGACATGCACACACTCGTGCACACACTGTATACTGAAGGTCACCTGAAACAAAGTCTGGGGAGGACTTTTTTAAGAATACATCCTTGTGTGTCAAGATGTGAATAATAAATCTTGTTATGTTAAAGCGAGTGCGGTGTCAATAATGCAGTGGGAACACAGAATCTTATCTCCAGAGCAAGTTGCAACGGAAGAAAAGTCCTCCAGTCTGAACAACCTCAAAGCACAGATGTATTCCTTCTACATTTATTGAACCTGCAAGCTTCGGTTTCACTCTCTTTTTAAATTTCAGAAAAATGCACACACTTCAGTTTGCATGTGTGTGTATGTTTGCAAGAACACCAGTATGTAATCCATTGAGACTCCAGGTCTTTCAAGTTGAACACTGTGTAACCTGATTATAGACAAGGAGGTTAGGCCACAGTCATGACAGTAATATACTTACAGGGTTCTAAATGGAGCCTAACCAGCTCCCAGTGAAAAGAAGTGGAGTTGGTAAAAGCCATTAAAGCCTGTTTTCTACTGAGCCACTGAAGTCTAAGTTCACAAACACACTGCTGATGGAGCAATATGAGAACCATATGGCTTTCAAATTGATAACAATTGCCATATAAAGAGGTTGCAGCAACATGAGATCAGTGACATAGTGTTATGTGACCAGCAACAGGGACACTGTAAAAAGCCCGGCTTTTGTTACTCTAACATGTACTTGAATGCTGAGTGAGAAAATATTTAAGAAACCACTGACCTAACCCAAGATAATTTTTAATAGTAGACTAAGATAACCTGAGTAGATATGAAATGATCATTGAATTTATTAAAGGGAAAAGTTATCCAATCCTATCTGGCCCTGTGTGAACAATTATATGCCCAACCCTAAACTTAATAACTTGTTGTGTAACCTTGGTAGCAAGAAGTGGAGTCAAGTTTTTGCAATAGCTGGCAAGGAGTCTTTCACATCACTGTGGAATGTGATGTGGGCCGACTCTTCTTTGCAGAATAATTTATTTCATACACACTGGAGGGTTTTTGAATGGCTTGATAATTAAGGTCATGTCAAATCATCTCAATCACATCTCTAAGTACTGACTTTGGCCAGGCCAGTCCAAAACCATAATTTTGTTTTTCAGAAGTGGACTTAAAGGTGTGATCATTGTCCTGCTGCATAACCCAAGTGGGCTTGAACTTCAGTGCACAAACTAGCTGAATATTTTCATTCAGGATTTTCTGGACTTATTTATGGCAAGTCATTCAGTTCCTGAAGCAGTAAAGCAGAGCCAGACCATTACACTACCACCACCATGTGTTACTGTTGGTATGCTGTTCATTATATGAAACGCTGTGTTAGTTTTATGTCAGATGTAGTTCAACTTAAACATTCCAAAAATAAAACTTTTCCCCAGTCCACAGAATATTTTCCCACAAGTCTTGGAGATCATCAGGGTGTGCTTCTGGTAAATGTGAGGGGAGCCTTTGTGTTCTTTTTGGTCAAAGGTGGGTTTTGCCTTGGAATAGTAGGTACTGGTTTGTGTGTGTGTGTGTGTGTGTGGGGGGGGGGGGGGGGGGGGGGGGGTGTCCAGTAAACTTCAGTGTTGAGGCTTTCATCCTCCTCAGTGAGCACAGCACAGTCCAGCACAGTCCAGGAACTGTAGCCTGTTTTATTTGGAATCCTCCTTGAAGTTTACCAGAAACCCACACATACAGAGACCAGTACCTACTCCTTTACTCCCACCGCCCTCTGGAACACAAACTTGGGCTCATCAGGACTCTACAACACCAGACAGAAAAAGTTCCCTTTAAGGAAAAATTGAAAAGATGAACACACAAGTAAAGAAAGCTCTTTAACATGTGCTTTTCCCAACTGGGCCTTCATCAAATCACTAAAGGTGCACTGGAAAGAAGGTCAGACACCACCCAGGGAGAAACAGAATGACAAAGGGAACAACATTGCCATCCCTTATGTAGCAGGTTTATCAAAGAAACTCAGGTGAATGATATCCCAGTTCACTTCAGACCGAACCACACCCTTAAACAAAAACTAGTTCATCCCAGGAACAAAATTTCCAAACACAAGCTAAGCAGCATAGCGTATGCTACGCAGTGCAGTGAGGAGTGCTTATACCTTTACACTGGAGAAACCAAACTCCACTCCATAAACACTCTTTTCTGTTGTCTTCTATGGGACAACATCAACTTCCAACTTCAACAAACAAGCTGTACATCTGCACCTGAAGGACACAGTTCATTGATTTAAGGATGCCAATATTCACATTTTGGACCAAAAACACAGATGGTTTAAAGAAAGGGAAGTCCACTGTCCACTGTGAAGGACCCTCAATGAACAGAGGTGGTGGCTTAACTATACAAACTATTAGCCACCAACAGTGCAGTCTCGAGGTCCCTTCCTGAGTGCTTCAACCTCCCCTCTCAAACCTTTCCCTTAGGTGAGCTCAACCACCACCAGCCACCTTGAATCCCTGGTGATGGTAATGACCAGTGCCTTTTATCACACCTTGTCCAAACCCCGCTAGGGTTTAAATATCTGGGCCTCTCTACCATTTGTTTTTAGAACTGAACAAGCCTCTTGGGTGTACGCTGAAACATCTTCGCAAACCTAAAGTAGTTTTTTTTTCCAAGCTCTAGAGACTACCACAACCTGGATGACTGAGAACCTACACAGTCACTCTGATCCTGTTCTGATCCTGTTCATCCTGATCATTCCTACTGTTTACTGTCTGTAGTGAAGCAAGACAATCCTAAATAAGAAAAATGATTCCTTGGTCATGGTTGTAAATTCTGATCAACTAGTTCATTTGACATTTGAATGCTGTAATACATGTATGAAGAAAATCTGTATGCTAAAAATTGATAACCAGTAAAAATCATTTTACATCTCTTTTGGACTTTGCGTCTTACAAACTCACTGATTGACTTAAACTGCAAAGGCAAAGTTTAAGAGCAAGTATCAAGGTGCTGTGCAAGGACACATGAAAATGCTGTATCATAAACTCCAGTAAAATGATCGTTCAGAAATGTCAAAAACTAGGAACCAAAATGAAAGAGTTGTAGAAAAAAAAAACCAAAAGAGTAAACAGGTACTCCAGTAAGTATAGATAGGTTTTAAAAAGCTTTTTCCCCCACCTCTGTGGCACTGACCTAGTTTCAGCTGTTGAAAATCAAACAGTCACCATCCACCTTTCTCTTGAGCCTCGGCTGTGAAACTATTAACAGCGTTCGCTTGCCTGACCACAGCAGTCTTGGTGAAGAACATGAGGTGAAAAGATCAGAAATATAAATAGGAGATAAAACACGAAGGCTCTGAACAGTAACAAAAAGAATCCTCAGCACAACTATAAACTAAAGTGTCTCCAATGTTGAAAAGCAACAAAAGGCTACCACACACAAACCAATGCTACTGCAGCAGCGTGGATGGCTTTTAGCTTGGAGCTGCAAACCAGTGGCAGATCTAGAAAATTATACATGGGGGGCAAAAGAAGGGCAAGATGTCTAGGCAGGGTTGCACACACACCTCTTCAGTGAAGTATGTGTAAATAGAGTCAACAAAATATCCACAAAAACACAAAACTGGTTATTGTATCGCTGTCTCTTTTACAAAAACATGGGAATTTTTAGGTATAAATCAGACAAAAAAGTCCCCATAAATAAATACAGAAATAAATAAATACAGAAATAAATAAATACAGAAATAAATAAATACAGAACAAAAATACAGAAAAAGAGCTTAAAATACTGCACAGGACTGATTTCCGCCATCACGTTTAGGCCCATTGTTCCTTCACTGGGCTGGTTTCAGTCATTATGCAAATGTACTGACCTACAGTCAGCTGAGACTGAAGAAGTCACTTGGATGAGTGATGAAACATTTCTCCCACAGAATGCTACATCCAGATGAACAGAATCAACTTTTGGAGGTTTAGGCTTAAGGTAACAGTTGATGTGCTGGGCAGCATAACGTCTCACAAAGACATCCAAATCTACTGCTTTGGTACGCTGCTTTTCTATGCTAAGGATAGTTGGATTGCTCAGACGATCATCTCGCCATGGTTAAGCGGAGGTGATTTATTACAAGCTTTAAAGTATAAAAACAGCAAGCAATTCGTTTTTACAAGTATTTTAACCCTTTAAGACCTACCATAGAACCAAGTCCGCCAGAGCTTATATTATATTTTTACATGCTCTAGTGCCATTTTTGGGAGCATTTCAAGTTGACATACATCAATACAACTGTTATAGCCCAGATTTTAATAATATGTCTGCATTAAGTGCATAGTAATTACATAAATTGCAAAAAAGTGCAATAAACTACAAAAAAATTTTACATCTTTTTTTTTAACATATATTTCTAGTTAGAGAAATTTAAGAGGCTTATCCCTCAAAACTGTTAATACAAAAAAGTTGCACAAACTAGTTTCCCACCACAGGAAATTTATTTTGAGTGTCTTCATAGTTTTATTTTTGAAATACACCAATTTTTATATACTGCAGGAAAAACGAAAATGAATATTATAATGCAAATTTGCAAAAAAAAAAACAGCATATGTATCAAAATAAACTATTTCCAGCAGTGCAATATGAGTCCCCAGCATCCCAGAAACGACACAGAAAGTCATAAAGTCAAACATAACTTTTAAAAACACTAGTATAGGCTCATAAGGCCCTGAAAGTAAAAAACTACATTTCTGCAAAATGACGTCACTTCCGGTTTCGGGCAGGTCATGGGGAAATGCGATAGTTCGCGCTGATGGACGTAGGAAGTGTTATGAACAGCTGATTGGATCGGCAAAGCGTGTTTCTGGAATATTGTGTTTTTGTTGCTGCAAGTGCTTTTTATGCAGTTTTTGCAAAGCTATATGTGGAAGGAAACCGTGACCAAGGACAAGCTGATGGCATAAGATGTAAGTACAACTCCTCCGGTTTCATATGCAAAAAAATTATTGCGCTAGCTTACGTGGTTGCAGTGCTACCGGGATTTAAAAATAGTTACGCAAAACGGAGCGTGCCCGCTCAGACCGGCTTTAAAGGGTTAAGGACATAAAAGATAGGGGGTAGCTAAGGGGGCAAGGCTTTACAGTAGGAGGGCAGTTGTCCACCTGCCCCTCTGTAGATACACCCCTGGTGCAAACTAGAAAACAGTGACATCTTCTTACAGGAAAAGAAGCTTTCCACTATACAGTTTTATGTAAATGAATTAGAATTTACAGCCAGCTAGAATATTGTAATCTTGTAGGGTTAATTGAACTGAATACAAGACAAACTTGCTGTCTTAAAAACTCCAGAAAGTGCAAGTAAACACAAAAGGCACTCAGTCTAATGAAATCAAATGTAATTTGTCATTCTAACTTTGCTGGCCTGTAAAGCCATATGTCACTGACAAGACAGCAACCTTATCTCAAATAAGGTCCCCTGTTTTAAAGATACTGAGAGGTGATATTATAGAAGAGGATGTGTGTCCAAATGGATACGTATTGTTTTCCAATAGAACTCCGGAGCAACAGAAATGATTGATCACGCCCATTCGGAATAGGAGAAAAGGATTTAGAATCAAAGATAAACAACAGACCGGGATTAGATTAATAGGACTGAAAATCGAAACCCATAGTGATGTGTTTTGGTGTGTTGAAGAGCAGATGTATATTAATTTGGATTTATCAATACACTGCAGATAAATAGAAAATAGGTTGGAAATAAACAGGAAAAAGAGGATATGGCGTTGCTAAATCTAAGAAGTACATAGTTACCAGTATGGCAAAACAGTGTCATGGATTATTGTTTGCTTCTTCAGGATTAATTTAAAAAGAGATTAAGGGACAAAATACTTCAACGTGCAGCCTTAAAATCAAATGAACAACTTTTTGAAAATAGCCCTCGCTCAACTGGTGAGGTCATTCAGTCTGCTACTTAACATACAGTATGTGAACTCTGTTGTCAGCCAGACTGAAGCCTGTTTGGCAGCAGTGAATATGAGGATACAGTGCTATCACTGTTTCTGAGCTCCCTGAATTCTGCCATTCTTGCTTTTCACATACAAAATATATTGAATGTTTTCTACGCTGCATCTTCTAGTTTTCATTCTCAGCTCCACACTCACCTGAGTTTCTGTGTGAGTTCTATTGTAAAACATGGCTGCTATCAACAGCAAAATGAAAAACCTACTTCAAATATTCAAATAATAATGTCTGTTATGAAGTTTTGGTGAAGATTAAGTATTCTAGTACTGATTTTAAGCACGACACACAGGCGTGTTAAAGTGAGCGTAAAACTTCCTGCTAAACTGTTGACAGTGTTTTCCATCTTTATGCATCAATCTGCTGTGCTCTGAGGTTACAATTAAAAAGATTAACTACTTAAAGCAATCCGCATGCTCTATCGGTTTTTAATTAGCCTACATCTTGCTAATTGTCTGATACGCATCACTGCATAGGTCCCCGATGAAACATGCTGTATTACGTGATACATATGGAATCAAGACAGAATGATTTACATTCATCAAAATAGCATTTACCATTAGAGTGCAAAAATGAATAACTGAATCAACATATTAGCATTCGCACGTGTTAATTATGAACAAACACTTGGTCATTTTCATGAATTACCATATATTTTATATGGATGAACTCAAATGATGGTCTGTGTAGCATCAGATGTCATCTGTGGGCCAGATCGGACTGAGCAATGCTAAACACTTATTGGCTAGTGACTCACATGAGTCACTCACATGAAAGGAATACCCTGCTTTATCTTCCTTCTCCACTCTAATCAGCCCTGTCACTGCTGACAGGGCATGCGACCGGCATGCTGACAGCATGCCAGTCGCATGCGCACGCAGCGACCGGCAGTGAGTGAGAGCTTGGCATCCTAAGTTTTTAAGTTTTTAAGGGATGCCAAATGCTGTCATTTTTCTGTAAAGCAAATTTACCTTGCCTTTGGGTATAAATAAAGTTACCTTGACCTTGACCTTGACCTTGACTGTTGGTTTAAACCGGTGCTTAAGAGTATGCTGGACTCACTGCAGTCTTCTCCTGAATGATAGGTTTAGCCAGTCAGAAACAAACCCTCCATATTATTGTTGCTGGAGGAGTCAAAGAAGAAAGAGGAAGTAAGGAAATCACTGAGCTGTTTTATTTTCCACTTTTCTCCAAAGTTTTCTCCCTAAAGTCTCGCTTTTTCAATGTATTCCAATAACTCATTCTTTTTGTCATGTACGGATATGTGATAGAAATGGCCAGCATGACAGGTTATACAAATGAAAAGGTGCATGAAAAGCCAAGATGACGCCAAAGTGTGGCGTATCTGAGGATTTCTGTAACCGCAAACCTGTCTGAAACCCTACAACATGCTTCTCCCTGAAAATGTACACTGTCACAGATTCCCTGTGTGGCAGGCAGTGGTTGGACCCAAACACAGGACTCTGAGGCAATGAATTAACTAAAGGAGGCAGCTGTAACAAAATACTCAAACACACAATAAAAAAATAAACCTAACACTGGAAAGTGGAAACTAGGAATTAGGAGCAGACAAGGAATTACAAGGGAAAACGAGGAGCACAGGGAAACGCATAGCAACGTGGATGACGTGACAACGAGCAGAGGGGGGACTGAGGACTTCAATACACAGAGGATAACAAGAGAATGGGAAACAGGAAAGTACACAGCTGGAACTAATCAAACATAACATGATGGGAGGAAATGAACCTAGACCCAGGATGAGAGACTGTCAAAATAAAACAGGAAACACACTGAGACGCAGACACACGAGCTTGACACGGGAACTCAGTACACGAACACCGCAGATAAACGAACATGAAGACAAGGGTGAATAAAAGAGCAACATGGAACATGGGGGAGGCACAGTAACAGAAACCTAAAGACTAGAAATTGCAAATATAACACAAGCAGAAAACAACTCAACTTTAAATATTACTTAAACCAGAATTAAACTGTCCAAATGCAAAAACAATGGGCCACGGACCCAGGACCATGACAGACACAGCTCTGTTCAGTACCTCCTGTGCATTTCCAACTTTTTTTGTGAGGGAAGGCAAGGGCAAAGGCAAGCATAAACCAAGCTTTAGATTCATTACCACAGTTCTACCTTTGATAGATTTTTAGGGGTTGTTTTGTAAAACTTTGAGAATTATCAGAGGCGGGATGTATCTTATCCAGGTAACCTTTAAGGTTAACCCTGGTTTTCTTGTACCAGGGAAGATGGTTCAGTTCTTACCAGGGTACACTGCCATCGTAACCATTGTGAAATCATCAGTTATGAAATCACTGCTCAGTGACCAATCAGAGCTCCTGAAAATAGCATCGCCATCCCTGGACTGCTTGGAATGCATTTTGTTGATTCCACTACCACTTTAACCACTTGAAGCTACTCTTCCCAACCATCAGTTCAATGTCGAGCTTGGTATCATACGCACATCGGTCACTACATTATGCCAGCTCTCAATATTCATCAAATGACTCCAACGGCAGACACCTTCACCATCTCCACGCCATCTACCCTTTACTTCAGGATGTCCTGCTCTATTTTTACACTCCATTACAATGCTTTTGACAACCTGGCACACTCGAGGTCCAAGTCTATGTTTCTTCTTTGGATTCCTGCACTGCTCAGAGTTTAACTCTTCCACAATCAAATTCAGAATAAATCTTCATCTCTGCAACAGGAACCTTCACTCAGTCTCCAACGAATACCTTACCTTCTTTTTAAAATGAAGTAAAACCAACCAATCAGGCAGCCCCACTTTTGTTATTTTATTTAAAACTAACCTCATCCATAAGCTCCTATGAATTATTAGCCCATTACCTCAAACTTAGAAAATCCCAGCACCCCTCATCTTCAGACCCTCTGCTTATCACAAAGTCCGGCTATGTTGCTACCAGGTCCTCACACATACTTCACATTCGCTGATTCTCAAGGTCATGGGCCGCTGGTCATTACAAGCCTACCAATTATATATAACAGTCTTCAAAAACCTTTATAACACTCACTCATTACTGCTTCTATAGGATGCCTTCCTTTGGGATCCCCATGGTCCAGCAGACAATCTACTCTTCCCAACCATCAGTTCAATGTCGAGCTTGGTATCATATGCACATCGGTCACTACCAGCTAAGGCTTTCCCTTAATCCACAACCTCAGTTCATGCTTTTTCCACCTGCCAATGTGGTCCCAGTGAGTGAAAATCTTTTAAAACTTGATTTTGGGGTAAAGTCAGCAAATTTTGAAAAATTTTTAAAGAAAGATTTTCATACAATTCTGAACATAAAAGCTATGACCACTACACACAGAGAAGTTGCTTTTAAAGAGAGTGTAACATTTTCATTTGGAGAATTATCCCACTTTTATTTGGTAGATATTTAAGTATCCATACAGCACTATATAAAGAAGATGTGCTCTACAGAGTCATGTGAACAGAGCTCTGTCTATGACAAACTCCCTCCAGTGTCTCAGCATCACTTCTGTTAGCAGTGTAGGAAGGCACTGCGTCGCACCATTAACTGGAATGTCAAATATCATATGTGAAGTGGAGTCTCTTCTCAGCAATATATGCAGTTGTCGCCACCGGAGCATGGGATTAGCATTTCAGACACACAACTCCTCTACAGACATGCACGTGCATGCCAATGTCCACCAGAGTCAGTGGTTGCTGACCTTGCCTGAACACTGACAGGCAGGTTCTGTGGTGCGGCGCATTATTCACAGGGGTGAAACTGTCATAATTCACCCTTTCAGCTTGTCAAGCGAGGAGCTGAAGGGCAGGAATCTTTGGTGCATATTTACAAGCTGGAATACAGCATCTCGTGCTTTGCCAAGACCTCCTGTAAACATTTGTGTCCCCTTTGTGTTGTTTTGCTACTTATTCCGCCTCCTTTACACAAAGGGGATAGAATGAGCAGCATTTGCCTTTGCAGCTTTGTTCTTTGTGGGTGTGAAATGTGTGATAAATCCTCCCCAGTCCAGCAATCCATCCCCATGACAATGATAATCAAAGATGCACTGAAGCAAAGGACACCATACCTTCTCTACACACCCTCCATCTCTAGAACTTGGCTGTGATTTGGAAATTGTCAGCCTTTTTGTGTCTGCTCAGCTCTTTTTTTTTTTGTGAGCGTGTCTCCGTGCTCTCACACCAGCCCTGGCATCAAATTTAACCAGGAGAAAGGGTGACTCATAGGGATGCCTCTCTCCTACGGGAGGCCTTTGCAGCGATTACGCCACTGCACACCACACCATTGCCACTAATTTACTCACTGAGGGGTGTCCTGTAAATCACAGTGGCCCCGTTGTTGCTGCTGTGGGGAGTGAGGCCACTGGTGGCAGCTCAAGGACCAGCTGACGGACTCGGCTGCTTGCTGTCTCCACACTCAGCAAAACACTGCGACTGTCTTTATGGCTGGACTCTATACGTGGATAGATTGCCTGTCACAGAGGATCTCACTTTGGCATATATGCTGGTGCTGCCAAAGCTCAGACTAACTGCCTGCTAAGCTCTAATGCAGCAGGGAGTGGCCTCAGGGTGACACATAAGAAATACAGTCCTTTTCAAACAAAGCCTTGGTGAAGACAATGGCTGTGGAGTATTTGAAGTGTGTGTCTACTGATGCGATCGATACTGTGTTATAAATCAGAAGTATTATTATATTATCTTAACACCTAAAAGTTCAATTTACTCAAGTTTAAAAGGACAAATTTTTCTGCCATCACAAGCAAATCTGAGGAAATTAGATCGGTCTGTACCTGGATTCAAGGTATCATCTTTCTGCTAATCAATATACTGTGTTTACATATAATAAGACACCTGAGCATGGACACCTACATAAAAAAAAAGCCATGGCAAGCCATACTAGGGTTAGTAATTCCATTTCAAAACAAAATTCAGTCAGGACCAAATATTGATCAAAAGATCAATACTTCCATCTGCAGACATTCACTGGCATGGCTCTGTTCTGGCACATCTCTATCCTTTCACAACAATGCGTGGAATCATATGGAGGAGAGACCAGAGCTCCACATCCTTTGTGTCCTTACATGGACAGCTACGAAAGATGGGAAGATCAGCAGCAAGACCCGAGCAAGAAAAGAAAGAAACTGATAAAGTCCGAAAAGGCACAGGAAGGAGATACTGGGATGGATGCTTGCAGATGCACATCAATTGTTTTTAGGCCCAAGCAACCTAAAGAGCATGCCCGATATGAGATAGCGAGCTAGTTGTATAATATTGTTCATCTGCCTTTACACACATATGAACTTGAGTGATATATACAGCAATATCACCTTCAACTCTTCTGGTCAGGTCACAAAGTTTAGGAGTGTGTTTACAGGAATTTTGGGACCATTCTTCTAGCATATTTGTGAGGACAGACACTGTTGTTGGACGTGAAGGCCTGGTTCGCAATGTCTGCTCTAATTCATCCCAAAGGTGTTCTGTCGGGTTGAGGTCAGGACTCTGTACATGCCAAGATGTCAAGTTCTTCAGCACCAAACTCACCATCCAAGTCTTTATGGACCTTGCTTTGTTGTTACGTCCCCTGGCTAGTCTAGGGGGTTGAAGGGACGAACATAAATGTGGATAGAGAAGGAGGAGCCAAGATGGTAATTTTAAAAGGTTTATTTAATACTGGTGATGGG
>NW_005187558.1:359764-363186 GCF_000239375.1 Pundamilia nyererei
TGCTTTAGTGGCAAATAAATTTGGCAGTCATCGGCATAACAATGAAATGAGATCCCATGCCTTCTAAGGATAGAACCCAGAGGCAATAGATACAGTAAAAAGAGCAGTGACCCTAAAATTGAGCCCTGTGGGACGTCGCATGACAGAGGAGCAGAAGACGATTCGTAACCGAGAAGGCTGACAGAGAAAGTTCTATTTGACAAATAAGAGCTAAACCAATTAGGTGCAGTGCCACCAATACCCACTACATCATGTAATCGAGAAATTAGAATATTGTGGTTTACGGTGTCAAAGGCAGCAGTTAGGTCAAGCAAGACAAGAACAACATGGTTACCAGAATCACATGCCAGAAAGATGTCATTAAAAACCCTTAATAATGCAGATCCTGTTCTGTGAAGGGTTTTAAAACCTGATTGAAAAACCTCAAAGATGCCATTTTCATCTAGAAAATCTTTCAGTTGACTAAAAACAATTTTCTCTAAAACCTTGGAGACTAAAGGCAGCTTGGAAATAGGCCTATAGTTCGCTAAAACTGTGTGATCAAGGCCAGGTTTCTTAAGCAGTGGCTGTACTACTTCATGTTTGCAGGAACCACACCAGAAGACAGACTGCTGTTAATAATGTCAAGGAGATACTGTCCTATACTAGGAGAAATGTCTTTAAAGGATTGTGGAGGGACAGGATCCCGTGGGAAATCTATGGGCTTAATATGGCGAACCACATCCTCTAAAGTGGAGAGCGTCACAAGCTCAAACTGAGTGAAAACAGCAGCGCAAGGGACAGAGACAGAGGGGTCAGAGTCAGGAGCTGTGATAAGAGCCCTGGTGGTGACAACCTTTTCAATAAAAAATTTCAGAAAATCATTGCAAATCTCAAATTTCATACATCGGATTGTCAGACAGAAAACTGTGATTCGAGCACGTCTCAACTGCTCTAGAGTCCAGTGGCAGCATGTTTTACACCACTACATCCAACACCTTGCATTGTGCTTGGTGTTGTAAGGCTTGGATGCAGCTGCTCAGCCGTGGAAACCCATTCCATGAAGCTCTCTGTGCACTGCTCTTGAGCTAATCTGAAGGCCACATAAAGTTTGGAGGTCTGTTGCAATTGACTCTGTTCAATATGCATCTCCACCCTCCACCCTGCTCTGTGATTTTTTGTGGTCTACCACTTCTGAGTCACTTCCACTTTGTTATAAAAGCACTAACAGTTGACTGTGGAATATTTAGTTGTGAGGAAATTTCATAACTGGACTTGTTGTACAGCTTGCATCCTGTCACGGTACCACCCTGGAATTCACTGATCTCCTGAGAGCTACTCATTCTTTCACAAACGTTTGTAGAAGCAGCCTGCATGCAACATCAGAATTCAAAGATTTAGACAGGTGTGTATAAAAAGGATATGAGCTGATGTGGGTTGGATTTCATTTGCTCATTTGCAGCTGAGCTGACTCTGAGGCCTGGTTGAACTAATGCCACGCTCAGTTTCTGTCAAGTTCACAGGGAAGCAAAAGGAAAAGTAAGGGGATTTTTATCCGTGAGTGTGTGCACAAGATTAATGCCTTCTTTGAGATATTTTGGTCTAAATGAAGCGGTAGTCTTACAGAAACACAAAAATCTCTTTCTAGAAACAATACCTCAGGCACTGTAGATAGTCCACAGACCTCACTCTGAACTGTTTTCACTCTAGACGTAGTTGTACAAAAGAAACAGTCCCCCTGAAATCTTTACAGAGATGATCACACTCGTGCTACAGTATTGCACAGCCACTGTTCAAGCTCAGCAGACCTACTTATTGCTTTCCATCATCCAATTCTGGGTAATGTGCACTTATGTTGAAATGGTGTGTTGTATATTTATGTGGTCACCTTGCACTTTACTCTTGTTCCACCAGAGCGAGAGACCAGTTTGGTGACCCAATGCATGCCACACTAGAACAAATCATGGTCACCTTTAGCCGGTGGCTCGTCTTGTGAGAGTTTGCGGTTCAGCCAGGTTTATGGCCCTCGCCCAAGTCACACCACAGGAAAGCCAGCTATTGAGCAGCAGGAGAAGTGTCATCGCTGAGGTTCCCTAACAAATTACACCCTTCACTTGTGGAGAAAGCTCAGCGAGCTCTTGGCGGGGAGCATGCTGTTGGCTGGGGTGAGGGGAAAACTGCTCTGAGAGTGCAAGAAACGCTCCTGAAAGCAAAGTGACACCTGTCTCATATTCAATGGTGTCCCTCCTTTGAAAAAGAAGACAGATCACTCATTGTTGGTGGCCAAAATAGGAAAGACGTTCCGAACACACCGGAGGGACTAATATGGATAAACTGTGTCGTTCTGGGCAACACAGACAATGCTGCATTTTTATTCAGATTGTTCAGTTTTGTGCGCTGGCCATATGTAAATATACAGTTTCAGGAAGGGCAGTGAATAGAGCTGCTGCTGCATCTTTCTTTTTCTTTTGCATATTTATGCCAAGAAACTGTATGGTTCAAATTTCTGTCACTACTGATGTTGGATACAGTTTATGCATGTGTTCCCCTAAATGTAATTTCCTTAATCACTGTCTTCAAAGGAAGAGGGCGTAAAGCGTGATTGAAACATGTTTAGATGAAGTAAGTTGAGCTCTTGGAATATTTTAATCCTTCACAATTTTCTCACTTTATTCCAACACTATTCAATAACTTTTACCACAATACTACTTGGTCACTTAAATACTTCATGTTGTCTTCATATTACATAATGTTCAACAAAATCTACAGTCTGGTTAACATAAAAACTTAGTGGATTTACAACAACTTCCACGCCATCCATCATCTTATCTTCATCGGGATTGCAAGGGCCTATCTCAGATGTGATAGGGTAAGAGAGTACACCATGGACAGATCACCAGTCTATCACAGGGCTATGCACTCACATGTATGGGCAATTTAGAATCACCAGTTAATCTAGCCTTAATAACTGCAAGACGTTTAACTGTGGGAAGAAACCAGAGTACCCAGAGAGGTTAAACCACAATAAATAGCAATAGCATCCTGTGGTTTGGAACAGGGGCGGATCAAGAAGGGTGCCATGGGGTGGCATGTGCCACCCTAAAATGATGTCTTGCCACCCCAAGTGCCACCCTAGTTTTGCATATGACAGTGTTGTTTATTAAAATAAGATAGGATTAACATTTTGAGCCTAATTACAGTTAACAGTGAATATAAATTCTTAAACTAAATATATTGCATAGTGTTACCCCCCTCCACCATTAAGAAATGGTTCAGCCCATACCACAGAACGGCTTTATTTTTTGTTTTCAGTAGCAACAGATAGCTATGATTGTGCCAGAGCACATTTTGAACAATACCGTGGAAATTTCAGATTTCACACAGGTGGTTGGTTGTTACACTCTGGAAATGGAATGAAGGTGAGTGTTAACCCTCCAGGACAC
>NW_005187558.1:363885-365434 GCF_000239375.1 Pundamilia nyererei
ATTGTTCTCTCATTTTAGTCATAGGAATATTTGTAAATGGTTGTACAAAGTTTAAAAAACGGCAGGTGTATTAGCTGCATTTTTTAGATAAATAGTTGTTATATGTTTACAAAATGTGTGCATAAGTTTTCAAAATGTACAATTTATATTTGCATTTCAAGTTATAAAAATAATTTACTCAACATGTCTGTGATTTTTATAGTAAAAAATACTAGGATTTTATGGGGTTTTTTTGTGTGATTTCAGATCAGTAATATTAATACAGTATGTCAATGAAAAAACATCTAAATTCAGACACATGAGGTTGAGCTGAAAAGAATGAAAACAAGCAAGGCAGGAAAAAATATAAAATAAAACAATTTGAAGGTATGTAACTAACGTGTTTAATTATGTGGGCTACAGAAAATAATTAAGTTATAGATATGAAAAACGTGTATACTTTCTGTATTTGAATCATTTTAACTGTTGGTAACCACCTGCATATGTGTTTGGAAGGAAAAAGGGCTTTGATTTTGCGACTCCATTTGATTTCAACTAAGAAAGTTTCTCTAGATCCGCCCCTGGTTTGGAATCATGTGAGCTTGTGAATTTTGCGAGTCCAGGTAACTAACCACTCTTACTAGATTGTATCATGTCATCTCAGTAAGAACAAATTAAGTTGTTGAATTTCATACAGATCCTACATGATTTAATTATGTCCACCATAGAAACACAAAATTATTTTGTCCAAATTACAAGTTAGACTTTTGTAAATGCAACAACCATCCAATTTCCTTTTTGAGTGCAGATGACAACACAATAGTGTGATCCTTCACAGCAACAGAAGACAAAAGAGGATGAAACTGACCTCCACATGTAAACACTTTTAGCAGTGATGATGATCAGAGCCTGATATTGCCCAGTCACCAGGATCACCAGAATCACAGCCAGCAGACCCCAATCCGGCCCACTGGAAGGCTTGAAAATGTGAAGGGAGCGATGAATTTTGAACTTTTAATTGTACTTTCACATGTTATATATTTTTTCCTATTGATAAAGACCTCCCCCATACTACACTAAAGTAATAGATAAACAATTAAATGACAAAATGTTCCTGTTTTCCACTATCTTGTTTTATAAATACAGGATAGTCTGGGCAATGAGCTACCAAACCTTTTCTGTAATTGTATGCCTTTGTAATATATAAAAACTGAGATGTTGAGTGTTGGAATTTCCCTTCTTTTTCTTATATTAAGACAGAGATTAAATGTGTAGTTAAACATCTTTAAACTGACAGAAAAGGAGAGTTTCACTGGTCTGGCCCGGGTAAGATCAAAGCGGGCTGTATGTAGCCCATGATGTAAAATGAGTTTGACATCCCTGTCCTCTTTGCACTGATATGATATTTTTAAAGGATATATTGCAGCAAAAAACAAACAAACTGTGAGTGTTTTTAATGTTGGGTCTTTCTTTCTCAGCCTCTTTTTTTCCGCTATGTAAATTTCTGTTGAGAAACAATGGTCTCAGATAATGTTTCTCCCTTGCCGAAGCAAACATTGGCTATACATTC
>NW_005187558.1:366638-367818 GCF_000239375.1 Pundamilia nyererei
ACTCAGAATGAATGATCGTGCCTTTCTTTTGGAAACTCTCTGAACAAGACATGCTCTTCTCATGAAACAGGACATTCCCATTTTTTAATTTAATTTCCAGTTGATTAACATCAGCAACATGACTTGTTGTGCACAGCGTAATTGTGAAGTAATCCGGGCAGGCTTTCTGTTGTGAATAACATGTTTTAATATTGAGATAGCTTAAGAAAACTAAACTATGTGTCAGCATGGTGCTGTGCTAGTTCATCATCTAACCATTGTTTTTAAATATGACGTGCTTAAACAATCTATTGTTGCTAAATACTTTATAGTGATACAGATTTTTCACAGCTAACTAAGTGTACATTATACTCTAGGCTTAAGTGCTGAGGTTTTACTTGCTACCTTACTTGATTTCTTCCACCTTGACCAACTTTATTATAAAATACTTGAGCCATAATTCTCCAGGGTTTCTGAATGTCTTTCAAAGTTTTTCTTTGGACATTGGCTGCTTTTGAACTAACTCCAGTCCCTGTACCTGTATCTGTATCATTTTCAGAGGAGGTCTTTTTTTGTTGTTTTGTTTTGGGGGTTTTTTCTTAAAAGCAGAGATGGGCAGTAACGCGTTACTGTAATCCGATTACTTTTTTCAAGTAACGAGTAAAGTAAGGGATTACTATTGCAAAAACGGTAATTAGATTACCGTTACTTTCCCGTAGGAACGCTGCGTTACTGCGTTACTAAAACCGTGATTTTTTGCGAGAATGTCTCATGACAGTGACGTAAGCAAGTGCGTCGTTCATGACAACAGCTGTGTGCAGATCAACAATGGATAATATATCGAATGCGGGAGAGAGTATGAGCATGCAAGCGTGGAAGTACTGACCTTACTTTAAGTTTGATTCCATAAAAAGTGACAAAAACATTAGCGTCCGTTGTGCGTGGGAAGAAAACTTCTTTTTACATCGAAAAAAACCCCTAAACTTCCAAGCAAGCACCGAGTACGCTCCGATGTAATGACGTAACGTAAAACTCACAGAGAAACTCGCGGATTCTTCCACTGACCGCTGCGGCACACCTGCACCAGAGCAAACCTCCACCTACCCTACTCCTGCTTTACAGGTGAAAATAGAGCAACAGGACCGCTAGTCTTTGATGTTATTTATTTTCTGCTGTGTTTTACTTGCATCTATTTGAAAGA
>NW_005187558.1:368070-369808 GCF_000239375.1 Pundamilia nyererei
TAAAAAGTAACTAAGTAATTAATTACTTTTGAAAATAAGTAATCAGTAAAGTAACGGGATTACTTTTTTAGGGAAGTAATCAGTAATTAGTTACTGATTACTTTTTTCAAGTAACTCGACCAACACTGGTTAAAACACTCAACAACAACAGTGACCTATGAATTATTCAAACATAAAAAGATACCTAACACAAGACATAAACCAACGTGTCTACACATAGCAGACAACTTAGCAGAAAACATTATTATAATTTTATGTTTACACCCTCTGCTGTCACAAAATATAGAATTTGTTCCCATTTCTGTAGTTAAATCTACAAATTATGCCAAAGACGACAGTTTTACAGGCATAACGTAGCATTTTTGTGTTTTTGCACCAACAAGGTGATTCCCAAAGAGCTATTAGCTAAAAAGTTGGCAAATCTTGATATGGTGTGTAGTTTGACTTTTAAAAAATTTGAGGAAACCAGACAAGTTGTGGACAAAAGAAATATCAGGCCTAGCACTCTATATACAAATTGGATATACTTGTATATAGGTGAACTATAGTTCACTAATAAAGTGAACTTGGATGCAGCAGGTGGTGGTGTTGCAGATCCTGCCTGTAAACGGTCTCAAATAAAAACAAAAAGATAAAGGACGACTGATGGCAGGGTAATTGTGGAGGATGAACTACTTAATTTCCTTGTGATAAAAATTAAAACCTCAAGTCAGGAAGAAATTGTGTTCTTGGCTATGAACACATTTGACTCTGAGGGGACTGAAGCCACCACAAACGTTTTGTTTGGGCTCTGTCCTGCCTCACAGTGGAGCGTTGGATATAAAGACTCCAAAAAGCTGTCAACAATATTAGACCCTGCCTTAAGGTGCTGAATGACTGTGGGGATAATATCCCTAGATTTGTCTCTTATCACCTGGATGATCTGCCGCCTGTTACGTACTCCGGTTTGGATGTTGTTTACTATGGTGAATGGACCAGCTGTGTACCGAGGTGGGTGCATTGAAACATGTAGTCACGGTGGATGTTTGAGAGCAAGTTGAGGCTGGTGCTGTGGAAGTCAACCCAAGTGTGACTGCTCTTAAGTGTTGATCGGACTTCCTCTTCACGTGTTCCCCACAATGGATCAAAACTGTGAAGAAGGGCAGGCCTCACCTGAAGCTGGAGAAGGTTGTTTCAAGTTTATGTTGCGAACACTGGATGCAACAAGAGGCCTGGAATTGTATCTATCATTGGCACTGGAGCTATGAGTACCATAAAAAGCTGTAAAAACTAAACTAGTAAGTGTGTTCCCAACTAAATTTGCCCAAATTTGTAGATGCAGAAACACTTTATCATCTGTATCTTAAAGAGAAACTTAACAGAGATGCCACCTGTCAGAAAATTGAGCTCTTTCAAGGTTACTGCTGAATCTAATGAATTAAAAATTAATGCTATGATAAAGCCAGTTAGACTGGTTGTAGACCGGTGTATTGGTATACAATATACACAGAATAACAATAGATTTGTTATCCTTAAATGATTTATACTCCCTATTGAACTCCTGAAAATTAGGAATATCTTAGTAGGATGGCTCATATAAATGCCTTTATTTAAGATAAAAGTACTTATAATATACAGGGAGTGCAGAATTATTAGGCAAACGAGTATTTTGTCCACATCATCCTCTTCATGCATGTTGTCTTACTCCAAGCTGTATAGGCTCGAAAGCCTACTACCAATTAAGCATATTAGGTGATGT
>NW_005187558.1:377513-398272 GCF_000239375.1 Pundamilia nyererei
GGTACATGTATTCCGTTACTCCCCAACACTGAGTATGGGGTAGCTGTGTCACACAATATACCTTTTACTTTTACTGTAAATGTGTAACAATTGCCAGCAACAATTGGAAATAATCATGTAACTAATAATGCTACCAGTGTAAAATGGTCAGAATTTAGTGAAGATGGCGTATTGGCCTATTATAATAATACAGATAAATATTTAAACAACATTTATTTGCCTAAAGAAGCTATTTTGTGCAAAGGGGTCAAATGTAAGAATCTTGAGCATAAACATAAACTTTGTTCCATGCATGATGATATTGTGACTGCGTTGTATGAAAGTGGTAAACCATTTGATGTACAATGCAAGGATAAAAAGAAACCTTATATCAGGCCTGGTTGGGAAGAACACGTAGCCATGTATCAGGATGAAGCGCATGTAGCTTAAAAACTTTTGGGCTGGAAGACCTAAGAAAGGCCCAGAGTTTGAACAGAAAAGGCTTGCAAATGCCAGATATAAATATACTGTTTTTACATCTAAAGGTGAGCAGGTTGTGAAAGCAGATTTGAAAATGGAGAACAATAATGTCACAGATTTTTGGAAAGTGGTAAAAATTCTTAATAATTGTTAAATAACTCTCCCGTGCACAGTTGAAGGTTTTTCTTGGACAGATAATATAGCAGCATTATGGAGACAGCATTGCAGTACATTGTTCACTTGTATAAAAAGTGAACCATATGTGGATGATTCTGACATTGCTGATAAACCTATAAGGATACACATACACATGAGGTATATGAAACCATTCATAAATGATTTAATAATAAAGGCTGCAGTTTGGGTCACATTACTGCAGAACATCTAAAAAATGCTAGTTTAAGGCTAGCTCCTCTTTTAGTGCTCTGTTTCACTGGTTTTATCATCCATGTAATATTACCAGACTCGATGTTGTGTATTTTGCTTGTCCCAGTTATTAAGGACAAAGCTGGAAAAGTAAGCTGTTTGGATAATTATAAGCCAGTATTTCATCTAAGGTTCTAGAAAGAATCCTATTGGATAGAGTCAGTGTGTATATCTCTTCCCTGGGTAATCAGTTTGGCTTCAAGCGAAACATGGTACTGACATGTGTATATACACACTTGAGGAAATGGTGAACTTGTATGGGGCAAAAATTCATCAGACTTCATGTGTTTTATTGATGCTTCTGATCCAGTAAACCACAGGAAACTTTTTGTTAAATTAAAACGACAGTGACTTCCTGGGTACATTACTGGAATGCTCATCAGAAGATGCAGGTTAGATGGGAATGCAGTATTCCTGCCCCATTGGTGTTAGCAATGGTGTCAGACAGGGTGGGATTTTGTCTCCAGATTTATTTAATTTATATGTTGCAGATGACCTGGTGGTCTTCAGTCCAAGTAGTGCTGGTTTCCAGCAGCTCCTTAATATATGCACTGAATAAGGTGTGCAATGTGGTATAAAGTACAATGCAGGTGAAAGTGCTATTTTGCTATGTAGAGCCAAGCAGGATTAAAAAAGCTACATTTTCCAGTGTTTAAACTGTCAAACAATATTTTTGAAGTTTATAAAAAGGTGAAATACCCTGGTCGTTTTATTACTGATCAAATGAATGATGATGATGATGATGATGATATATACAGACAATGCTGTAAGCTCTATGCTCAGGCAAACACAACTGCACTGTTTCTGAACCAGTAAAAGTGGCATGTTTAAAGCATATTGCACACCGCTCTATGCTGCCCCCTGTGGTCATCTTAAAGAGGGGGAGTGCCAGTCAGATGTGTGTAACTGCAGGTATTTGTACTTTTAAAGCACTCTTAAGGAAGTTAATGTTCACTTTTTTCCTTTATATGCTGTGCTTTTTCTGTGCAATCGTGGAATTATGTGTGTTAATAAAGCTTGATTTCGATACAGCAGATGAACAGTATCTTAAAGTCATGTCCTTAAGAAATGAGAAGAAAGTCCCAGGCAGACCTGACACAGGACCTGAGAGTCAACTGCTCCTTCAGTTCATTCAGTGTTCATCACAAATATATTGAGCTATGACAAATGACATAAGAACTGGACTGAAAATCAGTGACAATGATGAATCCATATTTTACTTTTTTTTTTTACACAACAATGAATTTATGAATATAGAAGAGTACTGTCAGTTTTTTTTATCTGAAAAACATCTGATTGGCAAGATAATCATTTTTCAGTATGATAATGACCCCAAACAGACTGCAATGCAGTAAAATTATTCATTTTTGAACTGTTAGCTTTTTACTCACAACTTAAGGGTGCATTGATCTGTTATCTGGATCTGATATCGACCCAGCACTGACCCAAAATCGAATACATTTCTTTAAAAAAACAAACAAAAAAAACCTACCCCTTAATATCTAATCTCTAAAAAAGGTCCATCTTTATTTTAGTTATTTTTTTTACTTCATGATCCACCAGCCTAAGAACTAACAAAGCACAGAGAAAGCTTTGCAAGAATTTCAAGCTTTCTACTCCATCAGCTTTTCCAGGTATACTTGGGGTAGTTTTTTAATATATATTAGTGTTCAGAAAAGACTCTCACACAGCTGAAATGAAACTAAAGTAAAGAAGGTGAATAAGTGTGAATACCTTCTTTCTCTCATTTTGATTTCATTTATGTTGGTCCTGTTGTCAGGTGTTATTTTACTATGACATACCAGTTCAGTACATTTATATCCTTGCACTGGGAGAAACACCCCTCAACCATGCTACAAGTGTTGACATTGCATAGTTTGTCCATCAGGGGGCACATACTCCACAAATACAACAACCAGACCATTAATGAGTAATTGATGTTGCAATGATACAAAAAAATAAGTTTGTCCTAGTAAGGACTCATAAATAACTACATATAATGAATGCTATGGAAATCTATTTGTTTTGTGTGCCTAAAGAAAAAATATAGATTGATTTATCACCAAATATTGGCACCTATATAAGCTGGGCTATAATATTTTATTAAATACACTTATTTGTTATACTGTATTTGTTTAACTCAAGAAAACAGTGTTTAAATCAACCTTTGATTTTTCCTTAATACATAAATAAATGATTCTCCATCTCTTGCCAAGAGTGACGAATACAGCATATTAATCTAATCAAAGGAGCTTGCAAAGAAAAGCGTCTGGACTTCTTTAAATTACTTGAAGATGTTTCACCTCTCATCCGAGAAGCTTCTTCAGTTCTAAGGTCAAATGGTGGAGAGTCCCAGATTTGTCATCCCCTATGTGGCCGGTGTATCAGAGAAACTCAGGAGGGTTTTCTCCAAGCATGACATCCCGGTGCTTTTCAGACCCAGCAACACGCTCAGACAAAAACTGGTTCACCCGAAAGACAAAACGCCAAAACACAGACTTAACAATGTGGTGTATGCTGTACAGTGCAATGCCCAGACCTCTACATTGGAGAGACCAAACAGCCACTTCACAAGCGCATGGCACAACACAGAAGAGCCACCTCCACAGGACAAGACTCAGCAGTCCATCTGCATCTTAAGGATAAAGGACACTCTTTCGAGGATGCCAATGTTCACATTTTGGACAGAGAGGACAGATGGTTTGAAAGAGGAGTGAAAGAAGCCATCTATGTCCACTGTGAGCGACCATCTTTGAACAGAGGCGGGGGTTTACGACACCAACTCTCTGCCATCTATAATCCAGTTTTGAGATCCCTTCCCAGACGCCTTAACGCCCACTCACATCCTGAGCCATCTGATCTCAGGAATTCGCATGATAAGGTGGGGCCAGGTTTCACAATGAACTCACCCGAAACTCTGGCTGATTGGGACCCACACCCAGTTTCACACCTTGGCTCAGTGGATTAGAGGATCATCAGGGGGTCCTTTTGTCCCTCTGTGGGGGGAAACTCCCACTAGGTTTATATCTGGGACTCTCCACCATTTGACCTTAGAACTGAAGAAGCTTCTCGGATTAGAGGTGAAACGTCTTCAAGTAACTAAAAGAAGTCCAGACGCTTTTCTTTGCAAGCTCCTTTGACTACGATGACCTGGATGACTGAGAACCTTCACAGACATATTAATCTAACACTACAATAGAATCATCACATCTGTGCTGGAAAAGGGTGCATCTCTAATTTAAGTATATCAAACAAATGCTAAAAAAAAATAATTGAGATGAAGGATTGGACCATAATTTGCACAAATGTAGTATCATGCACGCTGCAGCTGTTTTTCAGTTTTACAGAGGTGAATCATAGGGACGAAGAATCTAGCCCTCTAGCAGGCTGGGGTGTGTGCCATTGTTGGTGTGCCTTTTTTTTTACATACAGAACAGTAATTCTGCCCAGCGAAATTGTCAGACGGTCCCTAACTCGGGTAGGCAGAGTAGTTGATGCTGAATCGCCGAGCAGCAGCAGCTCGCACTCAGTCCGTCGCTGCAGTCCAACAGAGCGACCGGTTATCAACATCCTCTCCGCGGAGCTGTAACGCTATGTGGGTCTGAGCTGATGGTCAGCGGTTCAGCCACGGCACGACACCACGGTGTTTCATTTGTGGACATGAGGACACCTGCTACAGCGACTCCTTTCAAAACGTGGACCGGGAATCCCGACAGGCATCGATTTTCGACGAGCATATGAGAAAGGTGGTGATGCAGCAGAGTGGCTTCCACACAAGAGACCGCCTCTGTCAATTCGCAGCCAGCCAGCTAGCTAGTGCTAGCCTTGTAGCCAAATAGCTAGCACCTGGGCAGGCTGAGGGTTTTAAAGCTCCGTCTTTACAACCTCCGGGGTAGCTCAAATGTCAACGGACCGAAACGCGTATGTCGGGCTATTTGTATTTATTGTGTGGGTTTCCCCCTGAGCGTTGACAGGAACTTTATTTTCCTTTTTTCTTTCCATTGCTAGCCAGTATTAGCCGGGTAAGTTAGCGCATTTGCTTGTTAGCTAGCGTTTTGTATTGGCTAATCACCTCACACAGGCTGGCACTGTCACAGAATGAACTTGGTATTCTGCGTGGAGACGCAGCTCCATACCAACATGATGGAAAAGTACAGGAAAAACAGGGCTCTGTTAACACTGTCTAGCGCCAACCCCGCAGGCTTTAGTACGAATAGCAATGTTTGTCTTTAAAGGGGTACTTGCTTCATTTCCATCCATCCTTTACATTCGCACTTGGAGCAGCTGCTGAGCCGAATGAGACATTTGCCCCACGTCTTCTTTCCACATCTGCCGGCACGAGGGAATAAAACCCTTATCTTTTCCAGTATAGCCCACGGGTGTTTAATAGGTGGGTTGATATTCAGATGTAGTACAGCACAGAAAACAGGCATGCAATGTACTTAGAAAGCGCGGCTTACTCCCTTTTTTTTGGCTAGAGTTTGGAACACAACTGTGCATTGTGTGTTACTTTTGTGCTTTTTATCATGATACATGTGTGGTAGCAAGAAATACACCACTGCAATAAGATGAAACTGTAGAAAGAAAGCTGTGCTCACTCTGCAGTGGCACTAAAGCCAGTATGCGTAAAGGACACTTGATCGAACAGATACTACACAAACTCTTGATACCTTAAGCCTCTTGGAAAATCTATCATTTTTCTCATGGCCAAAGGACTAAGTCTTTTGTGTGTGTTTGTGGAAAGAGAAGGAGAGCGAGAGACATCCTGAGGTATTTATTTTCCAGATGACATGTTGTTAAAATCACCATAGCAAGCCAAGAGGATTGTTTATTACTCTAATATATCAGCTCTTGCTTGATATAAGACATGCCATTTACTTGAGCTGTCACTTTGCTTTTGATTGTAATTCAGAGCTGTTTGGCTCAGTAGAAGCCTGTCAGGGAGAGTGCATGGTGAGAGGATACTAGTGGTTACAAAAGACATGCTGCCAAGGTGGAGAAATGACAACTGAAGGAAAGACTATAAAGGACATCAACTCGTCTATCCTGCCAGTGCATAGAGAGCATTGACTATCTAAAAAAAATGGTAAAAAAATGAAGGAAGGAACAGGCAAGGTTTTTCTACAATAGTGTTTAGTCTGTTAAATATGCTCTCATTTGATTTTTTTTGTCTCCTAACTGAATGCCTCTGTGTACTTTTTTTCAGAACTATCATGGCCATGTTCCTGCTGACAAGTCACCCTGTTACTGAGGGATCTCTGCCTTTTTTGGTTTCTGGACCTACCAAAGCAGGGATGAGATAATAAAGTTAACCAGTCGGTGCATGCCGCTACAGCAACCCGTGGCACCTGTGAAACCCACCTTACCCCATCCCCAGTAAAGTCAATTTCAAACGGTCAAAAGATGACAACGCCGGCTCTACTACCGCTGTCGGGCCGCAGGATACCCACTCTGTCGCCGGGTGCCTCCTCCTTCCCGCACCATAGGGCCACGTTGAGGCTCTCTGAGAAGTTCATCCTCCTCCTCATCCTCAGTGCCTTCATCACCTTATGCTTTGGGGCCTTCTTTTTCCTCCCAGACAATTCCAAGCACAAGCGCTTTGACCTGGGCTTGGAGGATGTGCTTATCCCTCATATTGACACACCCAAGGAGGGCAAGCACGCCTCAGGACAGGTGATCATACATGGACAGGGAGGACACGATGAGCACAGACACAGGTAAGGGCCCTCAGAAGTATTGTTGAGTGTAGAAAAGAAAGAGCTTAATTAAAAAAAAAAAAATATATATATATATATATTTCTGTGTGTATTTGACATTGAATAAGGAGATCAGAAACAACTGGTTTTCTTACATATTAGTAAGTACTTAGTTTATCTTTGGTTCTTTACATAGCTTATGTCATTCAAACAGGTGTCTTGACACGTTTTTTCAAACAATCTGACGCCTCTGGATGTGTGTTACTGTTTGCCAAGTGATACACGTCAGCACAAATGCTCCTTTCATTTTGTTCCGTATTCCTTTGCACAGCTGAGTGTGCTCTGTGCTCTCTCGCCCTTTGTTTCTCCACTAGGTCTAATGGTTTTAGTTCTTTAACAGCAGGCATTTTATCACCTTGGCCTGAGTTTTGCTGTTTTGTCCCGCAGGCAGACATTGTTGAACTTGATGATCTAGAACACACAGGCTGTTTGAAAAGCCTTAGTGACTGCTTAAACAGGCTTGGAAATTAGTGTCAGCAGTGAGCTACATACTGGTCACTTTGGGCTTCAGTGTTGACATTTATCATTTGTTCTGTCCAGCTATCGTTCTGAGGTGCTTTCTCCCTCCTAAATCAGGGTCAGTGTTTGGTATCTCTAATAGTGTTGTGCCTTTTGGAATGCAGTGCTCTGCACAAGGTTCATGTGCATCTATCAAATGATATCTCAACTGACTCTGGAACACTGACAGAAACATTTACTTTTTTTAAAATCAGTATTTAAATGATAGAAAAGAAACTAAACCTTGTATTTACCTAATTTGTACTGCTGTGTTCATTTCAGAGCAGTGTGAGTGCCTCTGCTGCATTCATTTCTAGTCACGCCAGGTTCTCTCATAATTTCTCTCTGTTACCAGGCTGCAATCTGTGGGTTTCACTGTGTACGTGTACATATGAGGTGGGAAGGGTGGAGTAGAACACGTAGTGCAACACCAGAAGTGAAGATAGAGTTAGTCAGGTTAATGACAAGTGGTTTTCCAAGTGTTTCCCAACAAGCGTTCATCCAACTAAGATGGAAAAACACCATAGAACACTAAATGTATGTAGATCTCATGGCAGGCTTGATCTCATGAGAGTACTAGCATTTCTTCTGCTGAGTTCCAGCTAAATTACCCAACAAGCACAGCTGTGATCCTCCTTTACTGAATAACATGCTAAAATGGACAGAAAACACAAGCTAGTGAAAATACACATAGATTCATTTTTAACATGCTGTTTCAAAATTACACTGCACCGAACAACTGTCTAACAGTTGTAGGCAGTTTCCACTGCACATGCTGCAACGGTGCATTTTCACTGTTTCAATCAAAGTGGCTACACCGTGCGTAAGATTAGTGTGTAAGAAGTGGGAATATGCTGCGGAGATCTATTTAGCAATCACAAAATCAGACCAGTCTGAGGAATTGACACCAAAATCCAGTTAACAGCCAGTAGATAGTGACAGTTCCACAGTGCTGTGCTGTTTTCAAAAGCTAAAAACACAACAGAACCCATGAAATAAATCCTCAAGTCTTGTTTTCCTGTTAACTAACATAATCTTAAGTAGAACGTGCTCTTCAGGTGTATCTACTAACAAGCTCTGCTACACACATGTTCCACAAACATTACTGTGCTTTCAGTGTAGCCAAAGAACTAACAGTAGTTATTGTCCTTCTATTGGAGTGGTCTTTCGCTGGCATAACTCATTCACGTATGAATCATTCAAGCACATGCATATTATTTTGCAGCCACAAAATATTTATGACATGCATGAGTGCCAAAGGGCAGGTGAGAAGAACAATTTCATAGAAAAGGTCATCTGCAAGCTAGTAACGGACGTCATTAGTTTATCTGAAATCTTGGCAGGGTATTACCAAGCAGTTTCTCCCACAGTTTCAACGTTGCATTTTGCCTCCTTATTCCCTGTGATGCCCGTTCATATTTTCATTCTGAAAGCCTTTCTTTCAATGCTGCCTGCTTGAAATAACGTAATTGCTGTTGTCCAACGACTCAGACAAACAGAACAGGCAGTGCTGGGCTCAAATGGTGCTGCGTATTATCAAGTTTTTTTTGTTTTTTTTAAATGTCGAGGTGGGAAACTTGGAGTTATTCTTGCTTCACCATAAGTGGCAGTCATGTTTTGCTTCAAATACTTCTACTCTACTCGTCACTGAGGTCTTCTCGACTCTACTCCTATATTTCATTTCTGGGCACGTCCAAAACAAAATGGTCCCCAGGATGTTCCTGGGGACTAATTTACAAGTCATTTGAACGAGACAGGAAAAAAAAATCAGACTAGTTAACTAGTGTAAAAGGCAGAAGACGCTGGGCGCAATCTAACAGACAAGGATAAACACTGACCTTAGAATAGCTGTGTATGAATTTAGGAGTCATTTGAGACCATTAACGGATTCCTCAACATTCAAATCTTGTTATGAATGTTGGTGAAATGTGCAGCACTTTGTGCCGTGTATACCGCTGGGGCCACACAGTGTCAGATTAGTTTGATAAATATTTGCTAGCAGCAGTAGCCCCTTTCATGGCAGGCTAGCATCCACGTCTGTGCATAATGTGGTTACAAATTACTTGGACCACTTCAGTGTGGTTATATGCCAGTTTTCTCTCACACAGCCAACATACAAAAGTTCATTTTCTTCATCAATGTACTGCAGAGCTGTGGTGTTTCACGCAGCTGTCATCTTCTTACTTTCAATCTGTTTCATTTCAAGTTCCCTCACAGAGAGCGAGGGGGTCTCAGGCATTTGTCAGGGCTGCAGCACTAGTTGGTCTCAGGTGGCGTTGTAACATCTTTGAACCAACAGGTAACTTAGTAAAACAACAATAATAGATTTAACCGACTAGTATTTCTGGTGCCTACTAGCAAGAGTAGCAGTGTATAAATGTCTTGTTGACCGTGCACATGCCTAGTGTGAACGCAGTTAGTCTTGTGAACTGTGTCACTATAAAGCTGGAACATGGGAGTTTTACATATAATTAAACGTGCGTTACATTTAGGCCTTTCCTAATTTGAACTAGTAGATGGATAGTTCAAATTTCATCACCTTGGAGTATGTTATACATATCAGTATGTTTTAGTAAATCAGAATTTGAAATCTGATGTCTGCTTAAACACTTCCTCACTGGTGTGTCGAACTGGATGAATTTTAAATCAGCTGCGAGCGATTGGTTTTCCAGAGCTACAGAGGAACGTGACGTAGCATCAGACACACACAGCAGTATACTAACTGAGGTTATCGTCGTGGGGGATAAACTTAGCTTCTGAGAAAGTCAGATAGAAAAAGAAACTTGACATTCGCAGGAAGAATTATAGCCTTCAAAAAATGGATTGATATGCATTACAAGGGCTCGGCAACATTGCTTTAAACTTCCATGCTGCAGGCTTGAAATAAATCCCATTCAACGTACTCTTCATGTTTTGGGTAAGCTGTTTAAATGAGATTCCAGTAGGTTCAGTGTGCAGTCACAGATGGCAGAAGGCATTTCTTCTTCTTCTTCTTAATGAACTGAATACTTTTTTTTATATTTCTTTATTTTTTTATAGCCTTTTTCAGCTTTGTATTCAGATTCATGGATTTTTAATTGCTTAGTGAGCAACTCCTTGGAATTAATAACATGGCTGTGAGCGAGGGGGAAAAAAGCTGCACAGTTATGAGCATCTTCACTGCCATCCATTTTCAAGGATATACCAAGGACAGAAAAAATATAAATACGTTGCTTCACATTTGACGGAAATTAAGAGGAGTATATGAAATGTGATTAAAATACAGCCACTGAGATGTCACTGTGTTTTACAGAGGAAGAGTAATCGTAACCTTCCTGTCTGGAAATTAGTTTTATGCAAATTCAAAGTCAGGAATATGTGCTCCGTGTATTTTAACCTTACACAAGCATTCATGTGAGGTGTTTTTATCCTCTCCACCCCTTCTTATAAGAGCTTATTGAAATCTGTTCAGTTTGCTTGTTGGTGTAGCTGCCTCAGCTGTTCTTAAAGTGGTTATTGTGTGCTCCAGAGGACTCTGGGTTCAAACAGCCTCAGGAAAATGAGGTGTGCTAGCATTTAAAGAGACCCGCAGGAACCCAAACACGCTCATAATAATTTCACCTTTGCTTTATTCGGCCGCAGAAACCCCCACAGAACCAGTTCTTTGTTCACGAGCTCAACCTGTTAATAGTCCTGTAAAGCTTATGAGGGAGAAAAGGTTATTAATCTATGCTGGTATCCAGCCATTGAATTTTTGGAGAAACGAAATGTAACGGGGAAGAGGTATGTGTAGCCTTGCTCACATGGTGCCGGACTGAACATTGAGTGTTGGTTTTTGTAAACACCCAGGAGGAGTTGCGCTGCTTCCAGGGTTTCCCTTGGTTTCTGTGGGCTTATTCAAAAACAAGTTAACTTTTAGTTTACTTGATGTTTTTCGCTTTGGTAGTTACATAGCATGACCAGTAGGTGGGTTTGCAGGTTAAATTGGTTTAACTGGACCCTTATGTGACTGATGAGCTCTGACATGCCTGAGTTTATTGTAGAGACATAAGAAGAACTTGTTAAGCTTCTAACATTTTGAAAATAAAAACAGCCCATAATAAAATAACCCACTTAAGAGTTGAAAGTTGCCCTGTTGCTGTAAATACGTGTCACTGAATATAATGCAAGGCATCGTAACCTTCCTGTCTGCAAGGCATTATTTTCTGGTCAAGCGTCTGTATTTTGGCTAGTATGATGCTTCGGTGATTATTTAGCATCTTTCAGCATAATTTTGAGTTTTCTACCTGAACAGTAGAGGGTGTTTCTCTGCTGAGGTTTTCAGATCAGCACTGAAATAGTTGGCTTTTAAAACTGAAGATATTTTAGATCTTCCACCCGTTATCTTATTAAAACTATGCTGAAGACAAGTAACAAGATGCTTAACAGACATTAAAGAATGGAGTTGTTAGATTGGTGGAACATTCAAGGAAGTTCTTTGCATTTCTGTTCTGACTTATACCATGGCTGCTTAAATCTTTCGCCTTATGTAAAGATCCTTTTGGTAAATAGACATTTAAAATCAGAATGGATGTTTACAAGTTTAAGTCTTAGGCTTTGCTGTTTGAATGCTCGGCTATAAAGCCCAGTTGAGCTCAACATACTGTGAGGCCAGTAATGATCCTGCCTTGGGTTTGTTCTGTTCTGGCTCAAACAACATAGGACTAGCCAGGTGCAGCACTGTAATCTGTAAAAGGGGCAAGAGGGCATGCTGGCAGAAGCAGTGACATTTTATCAGCTACAGTAGAAATGTAGAAGTCAGAGAAAAATGATCCTTATTCTAACCCTTTATGATCACATATACAGACATCCTGGTTGGTATTTAGTGTTGACTGGATGGATAGTGGTTTTAGGTATTACAAGACAAATTTAAAATGTGTTTGGACTTTAAAGAGGTGGTTGAATAACAAAGCAGACTGAAAATATTGCAGAAGGGATCAAGAAACTGTGATGACATTTTAGATGAAACCATTTATAATGAAAAATAATGAATTGTCATTTTGCGCCTTATTGTTTTGTTGTTGTTGTTGTTGTTGTTTTTTAGTTATTATTATTATTATTATTATTATTATTATTACATATGATCAGTTTAAACCTTATTGGCCATCCCAATCCAACAAATCTATTCATTTATTCTTGGTGTGAGTAATAATATGATTGTGTTGTCCTGGTTTGGACATGAACATTCATACTGGATACTTGCCAGGGTGTCCAGTGGGGTTTGACAGAAATGCCATCTGCCACCAATTTTAACCTCTATTTGGCTGTGGTCTTCTCCTTTTTAGTGAATCTACAGTAAACATTTATGAGGAAAAATGTTTATAATGTGTATCTATATTTTCTTAGAGCAACACATTTTCTTTCACCTGGACAAAAAGGCATCTTTTTTATATTATAATGAAGATTTGAATTCTGCCTGGTCCATCCAGGCCTCCTGTAGTTTGGGAATTGCCGAAGTCAGTACTGCAATAACCTGTCCTCTGAATGATTATTTGCCTTTATTGTCCGGTAAATATCAGATCATCTATCAGTAGCTCCTTCTGTGGTTCAGTGAACCTGCCTAGGCATCCACATGCATTTTGGCACCTTCCTGTCTTTTTCCATAAAGTGTTATATAAAAACTAATAAAAAGGGCTTGTGTCTGGAGGTATTAGGTGCACCATCTGTGTAGACTATTTCAATCTCCCTCTCCCGCAGTGGAAGATGTCATTTCTTTACTAATCTCACATCATGAGTGTCATATCCCCATGTCACCAAACACGGTTGCAAGAAAAAGTTTCTGTACACTTTGGAATTATTGGGTTTTAAGATTTAATTTCTCTTAAATTGTGATCTAATCTTCACCTTCAAGTCTCAAATATAGACAGATGCAGTCAGACTGAATTCATAACACACTAATAGGGCACACTTCAAAACACTGATAAAATTATGCGACCTTGTTATGTGAATTTAGTAACTCACAGAACCTTCTGCAACACTTCTGGACCACTCCTTACAAAACTTACAAAACTTTATTATTAATATTAGCGATTGAACAGCATTTTCAAACAATCGAAAAGCATCTCAGGTGGGTTAATTGGTATATCCAAAACATGAATTTTTATTTTTGTCCAATCATACCATTATTGTTGATGTCATTTTGTGCTTTGGATCATTGTACATTGCACCAAAGCTTTCCAGTTTATTAAATTTTGGACTGCTGCTTTGACATTCTGCTTTAAAATGTCTTCATACAGTTATGACCTGTTCATTTCTTTTTCTCAATGATTTTAAAATGTACTGGTCATGACATAACAAATCACCCACAAACCATGATGCTCCCTTCACCATGCTTTAGAGTTGGGTAACTGGGTGGGCTGAGGCCATTTGATCAAATTCGGTCCAGAAAAGGCTGTAGCTTGTTTAATTTAGTTTATCTGAAAAGATAGGTTTAATAAATAATTTTTACCTCAAAATCTGTAAATAATAAGGCTAAATGATGCTAAGAGGTTGGATACCCATATTAACAAAAGGTATTGAGATTACATTTTTTGCTATAATTGGCAGGCCTATTGGCAAGGATATTAAAAAACAAACAAAAAAAACAAACAAAACAAAAATTATTTACAAAATGCAGAAGAGTCTTTGTACATTTCAGATGTATTGCCTTAAATCTTTAATATAAAGTATTTTTTTTCCATAGAGGACAGAAAACCAGTGGTTACAATGGCTGTAGAAGTTCCTGCAGGTGTTTGGCTCTTCTTCACCTCATTTAAGAGGTCAAATTGTTCTCTTCCTGTGATCTTTGCAGGACTCCGACCCCTGAGGAGAGCAGTGTGCCTGCTGATTTTCCTTTGTTTCCACAGTTTGTCTTATTGTGGCTTTATAAACACCTCATTGGTCAACTGTCATTCATTCCCTGTCAGCTTCATCCTCTTTTGTTTTGTTTTATTTTTCTGTTTTGGACTACAATTTACAATGTTCCTTTTTCAGTGAATAATCCCTTAAGGACATCAGGAAAGAGTTTATTAAAGTCACAGAGCAAAGGGAGCTGATGGTCATTTTCCCATAAACTTCTATACTGGAAGTCTCTTTTGCAGCCAGTAGAAGTAAAATGTAAGGTATTTTCTTATTAGATTCTGGAGCTGGAAGCATATTCTGTTCTTGTGCACTGTCTGAAATGATCAGGCTTTGTGAATAACCAAACTTTGTAGAAACAGGAGTACGTGCCTTCAACCTCAGAATCCCCACTTGTATCACTGAAGTTAACTTTCAGTGAAGTTGTACTTTCTGGACTGGGGATTGTTTATTGATTAGAGTAAATACTTTTATTATACAACTACAATTATTAGTATATTATAGGTACATAAACCTTTTCATGCAACTGAAGCTAAAAGCAAAGTTCAGAATGCTTTGTATTAGATCAGCGGTCCCCAACACCCGGGCCTCGGACCGGTCCGTGAGTCGTTTGGTACCGGGCCGCGAGAGTTGAGGTTTAGGTGTGAAATGTATGTTTTTCAGGGTTTTTGTCAGTTTTCAGCGTTATTTTGTTATCATTTTTATTGTTAACTCGGTTTTCCTGGGTCTTTTCACGTGTGTTATCAATAAATCTTATTTTTTTCGGTACCGGTACTAGTTTTATTTTGTTGCATTTATCCGCAACACCTTAAAGGCCGGTCCGTGAAAATATTGTCGGGCATAAACCGGTCCGTGGCGCAAAAAAGGTTGGGGACCGCTGTATTAGATGACTAAGTTTATTAAATTGTCTTTCAGTTTGGTGGTGAATGTTTTATTTAATATAGCATGACTTTTACAGTTAAAGTTGATGTGAAACCATTGTTATGGACACTCCCTGATGTTCTGTTAGTGTTATGTAGGGCTGCTCGATTATGGCAAAAATGATAATCACGATTATTTTCACTGAAATTGAGATCTTGATTATTTGACGATATTTATTTAACAATAACAATGTATTGAATAATGAATTTAAAGATTGTCAAAAAATAATATAAAATAGTGTGCAAATACTGATAACAGTGCAAATGTTTGCAATATAAGAAATAAATGAAAAATGTAAACATCTATGTTTAGTGAACTTTGCAGTGTTGCTCTGTGGTGCAGCTACGACACTGTAGCAAAGTTTACACACTATGTCTACTTGATCCACGTCTGACTCCGCGAACCCATATTGTTTCCACACCACTGAAGTTTTTTTTCACCTCTCTTTTCAACCAACAGCAGTCACTCTCCTCTTCAAATAACTTCTGCTTAGCTTTCCGAGCTTCCCTCGGGTCCTCTTAATCAGCGGTCCCCAACCCCCGGGCGTCGGACCGGTACCGGTCCATGAGTCGTTTGGTACCGGGCCGCGAGAGTTGAGGTTTAGGTGTGAAATGTATAGTTTTCAGGGGTTTTATCGGTTTTCAGCGTTATTTTGTTATCATTTTTATCGTTTACTTGGTTTTCCTGGGTTGTGTGTTATGAATAAATCTTCTTTTTTTCGGTACCGGTACTAGTAGCGATGGGTACTGGTGTTCTGACATAAACGGTAGTAACCAGATCGAAAAGCAGCGCACATTTCGGTGCTTTATTTCGGTGCTTTTTTTTTCCTGAGCTGTGATACACTTCTAGCCAATCATTTTACGTTTCCGAGGATAGTAGGCGGGGCCAGGTACGTACGTTCTTTTAGAGCAGAGCTACAGATTAAAAATGTCCAAGGCGAAGCGGTCAAAAGTCTGGCTGTACTTCACAGCAAAAGATGCAAACTCAGCAGCCTGCAACAAGTGCTTTAAGCTGATACTGTGATACTGTCAAAGGAGGTAACACCTCGAATCTGATGAAACACCTGGCGACGCATAGCGTTTTTTTTTTAAAAGCCCAGAAATGCGCCGTATTTGATAGCTTGCTGCGAGACCTCACACCGAGCGCATCTACTGCGGGTGTGGTGCCTGTTATCAGACCCGGAGCAACATCCCCAAAAACACGAAGAGGAGAGTCCTGGCCCCTAGCCCTGCCAGTGTAGCAGAAATGATGACTGATGATGATGGAGCAGCAGCCGTTCTTCTCTGCGTGAGTAGCTTAATGTTGTTCGAGTGTAATTTACGTTGAGTAGGCTAACCACGTTATTACATTAATGCATGTACTGTAAGGTGAACTAGCAAACATCATCATAGCTACATGCGGCTGTCTTCTTGTTTGATGGCAGATACTCCCTTCACCCTGGCCAAAAAGGCTAAAATGACCAAAGAAAAAGAGGGAAACTGCTAAACATGAGAGGTTTTTGGATAAAGTTTGTGTTTTTTCCATTGTTTAAGCACTGCTTCCAGCCAAGAATGATACCATATATGCCCCATAGCTGCAGAAAAGGCTAACATTGTTATCTTTTTGCAAAAACCAGCTGAACATGAGAGGTTTTTGGACCAATTTTGTGTTCTCCATTCTTTAAGCACCGGTTTGAGCACCGGCACCGTTTCAAAAGTACCGATTTGGCACCGGTATCGGATAAAACCTAAACGATACCCATCCCTAGGTACTAGTTTTATTTTGTTGTATTTATCCGCGACACCTTAAAGGCCGGTCCATGAAAATATTGTCGGGCATAAACTGGTCCGTGGCGCAAAAAAGGTTGGGGACCGCTGCTCTTAATTGTTGTGACACTTGTTCGAAATGCAGAGAGGTGCGCTGGATTTGCCACACGGAGCAGCGCGAGAGTAAAGCACGAGGGAGAGGCTAATAATCGGCTCAGTTATTTTAAATGATCGTTGAAAGCCCAGATCGTAATCGTGATTAAAATTCGATTAATTGAGCAGCCCTAGTGTTATGCATCAGTTTCTGTTTCAATTCTTCAAATGAAATAGTACAACAATACAAGTACAACACAAGTAGTTTAATTGTGAACAGTGTTATGAGACAAGTGAGTTTATGATTCAGACACACCTGTAAGTAGCAGAAAATCTACAGGTACAACCTTTTTGTACTGCATCCCTCCAATGGATTTTAGTCATGTGACCACTAGTACCTTGGTTTTGCTACTTATTACATTGCCAGTTATTGTTAGTGTTGCAGGGCCGTAACTTTGCTTTTGCACTATGATAGGGCCATAAATCAACATAGCAGCGCAGCAGATCATATTTAAGGTCCAAGCCAACATAGGAGCACCTTTATTTATCACGTTTAGTGTGATATCATTCCTGTGTCTTCATGCTTAATTTCCCTGTCAGCTGCAAAGTAAATCTCTGTAGTTTTATTTATTTATTTTTCTTGTGTTTGTGTGTATGTGTGCGTGTGTTTATGCCTGGTGATAATCAAGGCGTGCTTGTTTGTATTTGCAGGCCCACCTATCACAGAAGCTCGTGAAACCATCCGTACTGTTTAGTGGATTTAACAGGGGTGAAGCTATTTAATAGTGGCTTCTGTTGTTCAGAGCTAAAAGGAAAGCAAAGTACCTTGCCAAGACAAAATGGGTTTTTTACGCGTCAGCAAACAATGTAGAACAGTTATAAAAGTTAGATCTAAAGCAAGTCGATGGGGCTTCAAGTTTTGAAGCTAAAAATGGACCTATAATGGCCTTAAGCCTTTAACAACAGTGTAATTTTCCAATATTTTGATTGCTTTAAGAAGTCTAACAACCGTAGCTGAATGATGGTCAGAAATTCAGCTGCAAACGGCCCTGCTTGTTTTGCAAATAGATGAAAGAATTGATTTTGTTTTGGCCTATCAGTTATGTTAGAAGCTGTTATATATGGTTAAAGCAGCTGCTAATTCTGCCTTTCTGTCTAAAATTATAGTTGTCAAAAAAAATGTCTCTCAGATACTATGTAAGCTGATGATAGCCACTTAAACATTAGAAATTACGTGATAGTCACAACCCCAGCCTTAAGGGGTCACAGGCTAGTGTACTCCTAGTGCTATCTCAAGTCCAGATAATTGGAAGGTTTCTGTCAGGAAGTACATCTTTCTAATCTGTATTTTTTTTTTTTTTTTAAAAAAGCAATTGGTGGCCCCAATTGGGGGTCCCCCCCCCCCTCCCCCAGGTGTTGGTATTAAGCTTTAACTCTAGTATTATTTAGTATACTGTAAACCAGTATATTAGGGCGTGAGTACCCTCTTGACTGTTTTCTCAGTCTAAGTGTGGTTGTGGTGTGTACTGCCTTTTTTAAAAGTAATGATCACTGCGGTAGCAGCTGCCTTGCAGCCAGTATATTTGATTTCCAGTAACTCCAACATGCTCTCAAATTCCAGCTTGCTAGATTCAACATTTTTGAATACATTGACAATGTTTAATTTCCCTTATATAAAAAAAACTGTTGGTGCATATAAGATGAAATTAAAAATTAAAGTTACAATTAAATAACTGAATGTCTGAATTGTTTTACAGTATCAAATGCGCCTTCAAGAAAGTCAAGAAAATACTTTAAACCCATACACCCGTCTGCTTACAGGTTCTTGTTACTATTCCCCTTTAATGTTTTCACCCTGTTGCTTTCAGAATAGATTTCAAAACATGCAGAATACTTTATCAAATGTAAGTCCATCCTTGAGATCCATGTTGACGAATGCTGATGCCAAATGATTTGTCTGTTGTCCATAGATTTCATCTGCTAGTTGTATTAAGAAGTGACTAGACTGCAGAAATACAATGGACTTCCATCAAACATGACACTGTTGCTTTGGAAAAGGAAAACAGTCAGACTTGCTTAGTGTAAATTACATTTTCTGTCTTTGTTTCTTTTTTTAATTTTCCATTTTTCATATCATCGTAATGGTATTTTGTTTGTAGACGACAGCTGCAGCCCTTCAGATTGACTGAAGTGTAAAGTCTGGGTGTGTGAAACAGAGATTTCAGGCCTTGTTTCTGTATTGTTTGTTAAACCAGTTTTTCCATATAACTTTTTAGCAATACGTGCCAAAAACACAGCGTGTGGTTTCTTTGTGTAGTATCCCTTAAGTTAACAGGAGGAGCAAGTCGGTGAATACATGCATTTACTCACCGGCATAGGTTGAGTATTAAGAAATATGAAATAAATGGTTAGTCATATTAAAATGATTCCATCACGTATCACTCAATTGCAGTAACAAATGAGATGATTTTGCACTGTATTATTTATTTTATCTGGTGTTCAAAATGTCTGAATCCATAAACTTTGAACCTTTTATGTATTTTGTAATATTTAATAGTAATTTCTGAATGGAAAAAAACAAGGTGTTTTTCTTGCTAAATTGAGCTTTTGATTTAAGCCTCATATTGGCAAGAGTAAGTCATACAAGGTGCATTTAAAAAAATGCACCTTTTAATAAATCAAAACAGAGGAATTCAGGAGAAGTAAGAAGTGTGTTTTAAGTTGGGGCTGAATGTCTCTTAGCTAACGGTAGACTGTTATACACCCCACATGGATGTTTATATGATTATTCTGTAATAACAGCATGGCATTAGCCTTTACGTGTGTGTGTGTCTCTGAATCACACACCAGGTAAAATTGATTTATAGTCTGACTGATACAGTCTAGTTGACTCACAAATGACAATTCTCTCTTCACCACCTCTGTAGTGGCATTTTCAATGGATTGCATTTATATAGCGCTTTTCGAGAACCTCAAAGCGCTGTACAATTCCACTATTCATTCACTCTCACATTCACACACTGGTGGAGGCAGCTACAGTTGTAGCCACAGCTGCCCTGGGGCAGACTGACAGAAGCGAGGCTGCCATATCGCGCCATCGGCCCCTCTGGCCATCACCAGTAGGCGGTAGGTGAAGTGTCTTGCCCAAGGACACAACGACTGTCCGAGTCGGGGCTCGAACCAGCAACCTTCCGGTTACAAGACGAACTGCCAACTCTTTGAGCCACGATCGTCCCATTTTCAGCATTTCTTTAAGTGATACAGATAGTGTATGGGCTAGATTTTTTTTTTTCTTCTGTTTTTTTTTCTCGACCAGTTTCTACATTTCTTGGTGGCTCTCATGTAGCCGATGCTGCACAAAGTCAACATGATAACAACGACATTTGATCACTAACAGGCAGTTCAACTGTTGATGGCTCTGATCTAGATTTTTCCTGGAATAACTCCCAGACTGAATCTGGCAAATCACTGGAAATTAGCAGCAAGCCATCATCTTTGATAAGTGTGTGCATCCAGTGTAACTGCATGGCTCCCCACGTTAAGAACCGGGCTGCTTTACAAAGGGTGGATTAGGTGTCCTCTTAGAAAATCTCCTTATGGCAAGTACAGATCTGTGTGTGAGTGTACTTCTGGAGCTGGTTAGGTAAAAATGATAAATTGAGTTTTGAATGTGTTTTTAAAAAAAATGGAGAAAATGGGGGAAAAAAGGGTTGATGCCTAAAGACAGACTGGCGATTATTGCTGTCATTAATTGCAGCTCAGCATTACAGTGGGGCAGTGATTACTAGGGGTGGGAATTGATAAGAATCTATTTGGATTAAATTATCAATATCACTTATCAGTTCGATTTGGTATCGATTCTCACTGGCTCCGCTTTGAGAGTCATCGCTGAGTGAGGGAATCAAAGACATTACATACTGCTAATTGATTGCATGATGTGTGGTCAAATGTTTGTGCATGTTGGAGGTCTTTCCAGTTATTTCTTTGATGTGATCAGTGTTAATTG
>NW_005187558.1:398589-415132 GCF_000239375.1 Pundamilia nyererei
GTATTTATCACTGGGCAAGTATCACTGGTTCCAATAGCATCTTAATAATGCAGACACACTTTTCGTTCCCCAACTTCTTAGCTGCGCTGATATGTTTGTGGCCAGTGGACCTACATTTATGTCCTAACAGGGGAACTCTGCTACAGGTGCCGTCTTTCTTTTTGAATTAAAGGAGAGTTTGCAGTGACGAGTCAGATAGCTTCTAGGTTATCTGTTGTACATGCTGTGACATGAAAAGTTCTGCCTTCCTCCAGTAAACGTGGTACAAAAGCCTAAAATTTCCAGGCATCTGGGCTAAAGCTGGAGTGGCCATTTTAATGTTGTGGACATTATGTTGTAGTGATATAACTTAAACCTGTGCAGATAAGTTGTAATCTGACATATAGACTTCACATGGTTGGGCCTCATGAGTACAAGAATGGCCTATTTTATTTTAGCCTTTAAAAAAAGAGAGAGAAGGAGAAGAGCGGTGTCTGTTAATTTGATTGTGAATGTTTCTTTTCACCTTTATTATAAAAGTTCAATCAGTGCTAATAACTAGCCTTGCCCATCTCATGTTAATTTTCCTGCCAGTTAATTTTCCTTTTGGCCAAGTTGCTGTTGTAGCTGTCCATTCAGCCGCTTTCTCAGTGTCTCTTCACACTCTCACATATTCCCCCATTTTGGACTTAAACTGCTGACGGTAGTCCTCATTCCTCTCTGGAGAACTGTTGGGAGGAGCAGGATAGCCAGTCTTAAGGAGCACCCACATAGGAAGAGAGTAGCAGCAGTGTAACGATACGATACCACAGAGTGTCAGTGAAATTTTATACCTGTAGTGATGACGCAAGCGATAATGGGGTGGGTGGGTGCTGACGTAACTTTGAGGCTTTTTAATAATTCATTAAAGAAATCCTCCTGTTGTGAACACACACTAGTATACTTCCTTTTCCCAAACACAGATAGAATCCAAGTCGTTGGGAAAGCTATAGTTAGTAGCTGTTTGAGGTTGGTGTTTGTTTCTGGTTGTCAGTCTGTTGTGAATCCCACCCGAAATATTATTGTGTACCCACAAGATAAAGTCTTGATTGCTTACTGTATATTATGAGTCTAGACAGACCATAATATAAGCTACAACTTGACTAATGGGCAGGAGTATGCAACTGCAGGGAGGCATTTCTAGTTTATCCCTAATCTATACAGAAGTCATCGTTTTTGCACTGTCATTTCCCGAGACTCAGCAGAAGATCGCAAACACTCATCAATCATGCATGCATACCTTCCTGAAAAGAAATTAGGAGTTTAGTAATTTATTATTTATTTTTCCTCCTGTAACAGTTCAAAAAACAGCTTGAGTTTTTCTTTGTTAAAGAGTATGTTAACAGTGTGGGTTTTCACTGCTGTGACGCAACAAACTGTAATGTGAACTCCTGACTTATAATTTCACTGTGTGTGTGTGAAAGAGATGTAGAAATGTCTTCTTGCAGTATCATTTACTCTTTGAAGCCACTCTGTGATCGCTCGGAGGCAATGCAACCGAGGGAGACCTTTTCAGATTTCTGAAAGTTATTGCGGATGTTGAAAGGCGTAACGGGAGAAAGCAAGCTGTTATGAATCACTACTCTGGGTAAAATTACTTTTCAGGATGAGGTACCTCTACTATAAATACCAATCTGCATGGATAGCAGCTTGGTATTTGTCTAAAGTGATGACTTTTACACATTGTTATTGATGTGTAGCATGAATAATATAATTTAAGAACAAACTTGAATTGATATCCACTGATGGGGAACAGACCCAAGAAGTAATACAGCTGTTGAGATGCATTGGTGTGCTGGTTGCTGTAGTTGCATGGTAACTTGTAAGTGAATGGAGGAAGTACTTTGGAATGAAAGGGGGACAAAATGTTAAAGTAGTGCTGAAAATAGGTAATTAAAATAAGAAAAAGTTAGATGAAGTGTTGTCTTTGTTGCCAAGGAATGCCAGTGGAGTGTGCCTAACTCTGTCTCACATTTATTGTCACTTTGGAGTGTGGCAGTGGTGACAAGCCCTCTTGAAAGACAAAAGAAAGACACTTGTTTGAATTGTTTTTCATGAGTGCAGCACAGCAGGTTAGTAAAGAGAGAGGAGGGGGAAAAAAACCCAAAATACAAAAGTACATAAAGAGGGAGAATGAGGCATTGTAGTCCTTGTAGTTGTGGCCATGTTTACTACAAAGCTTCACACCAAGTCCAATTCTTGCCAAACACTGGAGTGGCAGCCCTGTTCCACAATCCTTGTCAGTTTCAGCAATGCGATCAAAGTGGGATCACTTTATGCCAAATTAAGATTTGGCACTCAGGTTTCCAAAGGCTTGAATTTCAAAAAGACCGTTCTGAATTAAAATGTGATTTTAGGTCCCCCCCCCCCCCCCCAAAAAAAAAAAAAAAAACCTGCAAAACTCAGCTTGCTGTATCAAAGCCGTACCAGCTTGATAATAATGTGCTGTGCCCTGTAACAGAGCTCCCGGATTTATGATCTGCCTCGGGATGGGGAATGTAATCTCTGCTCTAAAGGTGATTTCTGAGTCAGTGCAGATTTGCTGGAAAACCTTGATATTGTCCTAAATTTGGACAGAACCAGGAGCAATAAGGGAGCTTAGACCCCTCCTTTTTTATTTTTAATTTCTATTTTTTTTTTTAAACTAGCACAGCGTCTTATAAGGGTTTGAAGTTGCATGGAAATTAGAAATATCTTTTTGTTTGTGCAGCATGTATTTTTACAGCACGAAGAAGACCAAGGGAAAAATGGAGGCTGTAGCTGTTCCATAGCAGACCAATAATAAAATTAATTTGGCTCCCATTTTCTCTTACTGTAATGCTACTTTCAGATTGTCCTGATTTCATTTTATTATCATCTCTACCTTTTAGTGCACTGTAAACAGAATGACAGTAATGCAACACCATTTATCTGTTATTGTTGACAAAATTGCTGTTGTGCATTCGTTTTTACAGGAAAAATAAGAGTCCATGTTTTCAAAGGCTTGGTGATTGAACTTTGCATCACTTGCATCATCGCACTTTTTCACACCAAAGAAGTCCGTGTCTCACAGGGCTCATGCAACCATTTGTAGTGTTTGCTTCCTGTGCAGCTGAGGTGGAGACGGGCACCTGTGTTTCATATAGCGATATGAGTCAGACAGACACGATGCAGGTCATCAAAGGTAGAGCTAGAGCGCCCAGGTGTTCACCTGATGCAGTTACTATCAAGAATACATCATAACTGCGCAGACATTTATGGGAGGGAGGGAGTTATGCAGAAATAAGACGACGAGAGAAAGGAGAATAAGAACATGCATTCAGGCAGATAAATGCCATAGCACGAACGTAACTGAACACTAATTGATACAACACTTGACACGGGGGAGGAAAATGAGGAGGATGGAAAAAAGGCTAGGATAGTCAAAGATGGCTGATATGAGCAAGAGCAGCAGAAAGAGAATATGAATATATTTAAGGAAATAAAGGCTGTGTGTGTGTGTGTGCTCACATGTTTGCAGCTGAGAGATTGTAGCTATTGTGATATGGTTGTTAGGGCAGAGAGAGAATTTGAAGAGTAAGAGAGGGAGAGGATGCTATTACAAACCCACAGTTAAGCTTAGGATAGCAGTTACATATACAGCCTCCATTTGAGCCAAGTGGGTCATGGGAAAAACCAGGACAAGTAAAGTGTGTATGTATGTTTATGTTGAAGGAAAACTGGGGAGAAACAAATTCAGCTGCCGTACCACAAGCTCCCAACAGCTGTCTCTCAGGTAGAAGTGTCATTTGAAGCTCACAGGCACTGTTCCCATGAGGACTCTGGTGTAGTAATACTTGAAAAGAAGTGTGTTCTCTATACTCTTGCGTCCAAGATGGACAAATGCTTTACTGGAGAAATGAAGAGATTCTTGACTTGAATTGCCCACACAAAGTGTTAACTTTGATCTAAGCCCACTGTTACTGTTTGTCCCGTGTAGGATGTGTTCAGTGGCAGGGATTCTGTCAAGCCTTTCCCTTGGATGGAGTAAAGCTTGGAAAACTACTTGCAGAGTTATAAAAATGCAGGGTTAAGGAAGCTGAAGTAACTATTTGAAATTCCTTCGGTCCGGACTTGTCTTAGTGCTGCTAATTGGATGCACTTTTCTATTCAGGGTGCATATCATGTGAAATGACTGCATATTATAAGATATGTGTTCTGAGTCGGTGTATCGCTTTAAGACTTTTTCTGCTTTTAAGTAAGCTCCTTGGTGAATGGCAAAAAAGGATTTAGGTCTACTCCTATACACCCAGAGCAGATATTTGTTGGGTTAATACAAAAGGGAAACTAGAGGTTATTTGTTTGACTTACCTGGAAGTTGGTTGAAGTGAAATATCAGAAACCCAGAAATGTAGTTACATATGGGAGGGATATGCATTTTTCTTTTTAAATGATTCAACATAGCTTCATATAATTTCTTCTTTTGAAACTTTCTGTCTGTAGATATGTGTGCACCTCTAGCTACCAGGGCATCTCAACATTTTTAAAAACATCCCTCCCCAAAACTGCTTCCTATTCATCTTCTCTCCTTTGATGAATAGATATGACTCTTAATATGTGCAGATGGCACTGACACCATTCTCTGTGCACACAGGAGACTGATGCAGATGAGTGACTAGCTTAGCTACTATTGTGGAATCTCTGATCTCTAGCAGCCAGCAGTTGATTTAGATTTTCCTTGGGTTGTCAGGTAGCTAACACCTATGTGAACAGAAGGGGGGCTTGTTAGATTGAATTATTCATCAGAGGCCTCGGCTCTGGTGTCTTTGTGATCCTCTGGGAGCACATTAGTGCATGTATCTTAGTAAGGCCAACATTTTGACAGGACTGTATTAACTGTAGATGCATGAAAATACTTTTGGTAAACTAGCTTAACTTTTTTGCAAAAAGGCCAGGAGGAATGGTCACTTATTGACTTTATAAAGACTATTTCAGAAGTATTTCTTTTATGCTTATAGCGAAGGATGACAAATTAAAAGGAAAAAACAGAACCATTGGTTTGGCTCAGCGTGACCCTTTAGAGGCATGGGTCCCTACAAATCAAAATAAAGTTGTTCTGAGTGATTACTTTTTATGATTTGAAATATTTCTATCCTGATGGGTGTGGTCTATTCCAGAACGACAGTATACCCTATCTGTAGAAAATGTCACTTCCCTGCTTTCATTGCAACAGACTGGCGACCTGTCCAGGATGTACTCCACCTCTCACCCTATGGCAGCTGAAATAGGCTCCAGCCCCTCTGCTATCCTGAATTTGATAAGTGGAAGAGGAGCGATGGATGGATAGATGGCACGTCATATTCTCTTCTTTTCATGCTGTCTTATTTACAAGGGACTATGAAAACGTGATTAGCTCTGTGTTTGGTCTGGCAAAATGTGAGTGAGAACTCATTACTCATTGTCACGTGACCTCTATAAGTCACATGATACGGAGACAAGGTCTCACACTGGTTTCACCCTAAACCTGTGTTGGTAATGACACATACCGCTTTTCCTTACTATGGCTTATATGATGTGGCACATGGTTAATAGTGGGTCAACGCTCACTTGGGTTTAAATTAGTGCTGTCAGCGTTAATCTCGTTAAAGTGACATTAACGCCATAACCGCATTAACGCGGCAAATCTCCATTAGCAAGGTAGTGCGGATCGCCCCATGCGTGGGGCTGCACGGCGCTAACGCGTTAACAAGCTACCCGCTCTAATGAGTTAACTCGCTAACGGAGATTTGCTGTGTTAATGCGGTTATGGCGTTAATTTCACTTTAACGAGATTAACGCTGACAGCACTAGTTTAAATAGCTTAAACTCTCCACCATTTGGTTTCAGAACTTAACAATTAGAGACTAAGGATGAGAGGTGAAACATCTTTAAAAAAAAATAAAGATGTTCTGTGGCCTCCTTTCCCAAGCTCCTTAGGCTACCATGACCTGGATGACTGAGAACCTACACAAAGACCTTGCCTAAAAGAAATCAGGCAAGGTTTCACAACAAGGAATAAAGGTGATCGTACCAAATGTTGAATTTCAAGAATGTTAAAATTCTAAAAACTCACAATACTTTGCACAATACTGTACAGTCTCATTTAACTTTTTTATTGTAATAAAAAAGACTCATTTGATTCTCTGATTAACACAGGGCTCCCTGACTTTACTATATGGTCTATGGAAATCTGACATAGTTTACCTAAGTGGAATCATGTATTGTTAGTGGAGTTGTGTGATAGTGCAGTTGTGCACACTCAGTGCTTTCTTTAGTTGTTTTTTCTCTAGCAATACAGAACTAGGCTTTCCAGGCAGTTGAACTTCCTGTGTGCTTTATTTGATATCTAATGCAGTGCAATATTTTTTATCAGTGATGTGTGTGGCACTAAAGCTGGAGCCTTCAGTTTCTGCACAGTGATTACTGAAGAGTTATCTGTGCTGCAGTCTCACATGAAAGGGATGAACTGTAGGATGAACACGAGCTGACATAGAGCAGGTCACGCTCGGTGAAAGAGGTCAAACTGTCTTCTCATAGACAGTTTGACCTCCTTCACAATGTCACTCTCTGGCTCCAGTGACAGAGATTCATTCAACACCATTAAATTAATCTCTGTCACTGTAGCCAGCTAAGAGGATTTCAGTTTTGCTTGTAGCGTTCTTGTTTTTCAGCAAGTGGCACACATACTGTTTGCATATTTTGCAGTTGCTGCTTTTTTTGGGGGGGAATGACTTGAATACATGTGATTTAACTAATTCACATTATCAATATACACGGCTAGGTGTGAGAGGGAAAAGTGTCTGGGACTGTAAAGTCTAGTGTTGTGTGTGTGTGCTTTGCATTTTACAAAGGTGGCATAACTTCAGATGATAAAAAGTATTGTTTTTTGGTTTTCCTAATCAGGAAAAGAGATTTCATTATAATTATTTTTATTGTTTTATTGCCCAGACGTATCAATACATAATCTATTGCTCTGATAAGGTAAAATCTGACTTGATTATAAACCCCTGCAACTCTTAATTGTCATCTTAAAAGCAGTCTTCATATTTATTTCTCCCCCTGCAGCTGCACAGACACTGTGCAGTCACTAATAGCCCAGCAGTCTTAGTTCCATGAATAAATGAGTCAATTAAGTAATTAAGTGTTGACTTGCTGTCTGTGGTGTGTGTGTGTGTGTGTGTTACTATGGAAACATGGCTTGTAGCCTGTACTGCTTTCCCCAGAACCTTGTCTTTCCTCAGTTTAAAAAAAAAAAAAAAAAAAAAACTTGTCCTAGATACCCCACCAGGCAGTTGGACAACTGCTGCTTCTCTTCAGTTGCCATGGAAAAGGATGCTGAGCAGCAGATTTCATGAAGCCACTGAAGATTAACTTTCAGTGACAGCAAGGAAGGTTGATGATATATGGAAGTGATTAGGCTGACATGAGTGCAACAGCTGATCAGGGAGGTGGGGCCTGCCTTCATTCATTCATATTTTAAGGCGTTGGGGTGAGAAACATGAGCAGATGAGTAAAACTATAGGCGAGGCACGGCACAGTCACTTGGGTACACAGTATCTTCAGTCCGTGCTTGTCTTTCTCAAGGTAATTGAGGTTATTGAGTCAGGCAGTTGTTGATTTGATCTTAATTGCATGTTTGACATTATATGAGACTCAAAGGGATTCACCGGTGATGCTAGAGTGAGTCTTGATAATGGCTCAGGAAGAGGAAAGAGTGGCGTGAGAGGAAATTTGGAGGAGAAGGAGGGGTATGCACAGGGAAGGAAAAGAGTTTGCAGGAGGCTTACAGTGGGGCAAAGAAGTATTTAGTCAGCCACCGATTGTGCAAGTTCCCCCACTTAAAATGATGACAGAGGTCAGTAATTTGCACCAGAGGTACACTTCAACTGTGAGAGACAGAATGTGAAAGAAAAATCCATGAATCCACATGGTAGGATTTGTAAAGAATTTATTCGTAAATCAGGGTGGAAAATAAGTATTTGGTCAATAACAAAAATACAACTCAATACTTTGACCTCTGTTATTGCCAACAAAGGTTATGTTACAAACGTTTACTATAGGTCTTTACCAGGTTTGCACACACAGTATCTGGTATTTTGGCCCATTCCTCCATGCAGATCTTCTCGAGAGCAGTGATGTTTTGGGGCTGTCGCCGAGCAACACGGACTTTCAACTCCCGCCACAGATTTTCTATGGGGTTGAGGTCTGGAGACTGGCTAGGCCACTCCAGGACTTTCAAATGCTTCTTACGGAGCCACTCCTTTGTTGCCCGGGCGGTGTGTTTTGGATCATTGTCATGTTGGAAGACCCAGCCTCGTTTCATCTTCAAAGTTCTCACTGATGGAAGGAGGTTTTGGCTCAAAATCTCACGATACATGGCCCCATTCATTCTGTCCTTAACACGGATCAGTCGTCCTGTCCCCTTGGCAGAAAAACAGCCCCATAGCATGATGTTTCCACCCCCATGCTTCACAGTAGGTATGGTGTTCTTGGGATGCAACTCAGTATTCTTCTTCCTCCAAACACGACGAGTTGAGTTTATACCAAAAAGTTCTACTTTGGTTTCATCTGACCACATGACATTCTCTCACGGGATGAGATCTTGCGTGGAGCCCCAGATCGAGGGAGATTATCAGTGGTCTTGTATGTCTTCCATTTTCTGATGATTGCTCCCACAGTTGATTTTTTCACACCAAGCTGCTTGCCTATTGTAGATTCACTCTTCCCAGTCTGGTGCAGGTCTACAATACTTTTCCTGGTGTCCTTCGAAAGCTCTTTGGTCTTGGCCATGGCGGAGTTTGGAGTCTGACTGTTTGAGGCTGTGGACAGGTGTCTTTTATACAGATGATGAGTTCAAACAGGTGCCATTCATACAGGTAACGAGTGGGGGACAGAAAAGCTTCTTACAGAAGACGTTACAGGTCTGTGAGAGCCAGAGATTTTCCTTGTTTGAGGTGACCAAATACTTATTTTCCACCCTGATTTACGAATAAATTCTTTACAAATCCTACCATGTGAATTCATGGATTTGTTTTTATATTCTGTCTCTCACAGTTGAAGTGTACCTCTGGTGCAAATTACTGACCTCTGTCATCATTTTAAGTGGGGGAACTTGCACAATCGGTGGCTGACTAAATACTTTCTTGCCCCACTGTATGTCTGTGTTGGAGGAATTCAGCAGAAGTGGTGGTGTGCACTGGTCTGTAATTTTTGGTGTTTGTGCCTCAGGGGACAGCATTCTGACTTTCTGTGTTTGCAAACGCATGGAGCAGAATCTTACTCCAACAGATGTGGTGCCAGTTTAAACAGAGACTTATAGGAGGGAGATGTCTCATCAAAGAATGCTAAATAGAAAATGTATGGGTAATGGCAAAGATGATGGTTGTCCTGCCCCAGGTTCACACTGAGCCCTCGGCCTCTGATCCATGTGTACATCTGAAGTTCACAACAGATTCTTCTGTGAGGTAATTTCTTACCTACTAGGTATGAAGAAGTAGGTATGTGTAGGTATTTTTTCTGGGCTAACTATGTCGATAACAGGAGTTAGCATGTAGTGCTGTGGTTGGAGTAGTCAGAGACTGATCATGCTGCACTGAAATCGTAATGCTATGCAATTTTACATATGCGTGGTCGTAGAACATGCTAATGAACACATTTATTTTTGTCTTTTGTCTTATAGTCTTATTTTTGTCTTATTGGACAAATACATCTTAACAGTCTTACGTACAAGATTTTCCTCCCTCAAATTGTGTGCAGTTGGTACGTTTGAGAAGTCCCAAAATGATTCTTTACCGTAAAAACTTTTCTTTGACTTTGATGGAAAACATCATGAGATCAAGGAAAAGGAAAAATTATGAGGACTTAGGAAATGACAAATCTGATTCACAGAGAATCCAACTGTACTTGGAGAAAACTCCTTAACGCCATGCTTAAGCTTGTTGAAACTACAATGTCTAAAAGACGGAGTACAAAATGTGAAACTTACTTCACCTTAGCTTTATTTGACCTTGTTTTATGCAGAACAGAACAACTCGTTTAAAAAAAACATCTCATTGCAAAAGTTGGAATTTTAAAGGAGGAACATATTAGGTCTGTTCTCATTTTGAGTGTTTAGAGCTGAGATCTACATAATTCTGCTCCTCGATGATACTGGTGATGAAACAGGGCTGAACTGAACTCTTTTCTCAGCAATATGTATGGACTGAATAAGTTTTCACCTGTTTCTGGTATCAGATCTGTTATAAACCAAATTGAAATGCCTCTCAAACCTCAGTGAGGACCACACAGTCTGCGGCAATTTCCTTATTAGCATGATTTTCATAGTTATCCTGTGTGTTTAATGGGTTTACAGTAGTAGTAGATGTGTAATATATTGCATGAAGTGGAAAATGCAAGTAGCATTTGCATGTCCTCGACTACTTTGTCAGTTATGTTGATGGTTTTCATGAATGTTCGGATAGTGCTTTGCTGTGAATTGAGGAATGGCATTATCTTGACTCTTTTCATAACGGATGGCACACTGTATCTTCAGCTAAAGAAGGCAATAAAGGAGCCGCTGAAGCACTTTTCCTTATTATTTGGAGATTTTCTGGCCATTTGATACAAAAACTTGAAAAATGAAAACCCATATAAAAAATGCTACCACAATCCTGAGAGAGAGGCAAACTTTTCTTTGTGTGCAGGAAAACCTTGTACTATTGACTATACTGTCATCCATTTGGCTGTACGTGCACTCAAAATCCAAATCCAAGAGTGCAGGCTCTGTAACACTGAGACCTAATCAAAGAGCCCAAAATAGAGGAAGCAGATGTGCATGCATACACCCACACAAATCACAGATAATATAGTGACACACAGGCAGGATTATAGTCTGTACAAGAACAATACATACATGAAATCCCTACAAAGCAAAAGCAGCACATTTGAAGCATCCCTAACGATGTGAACATTCACCTGCATTCACAGTAAATGCCATGTTGTTTCGAAATGTGTTTTCTATCAATTAAAGTCAAGACATGCTGAGTTGCAATAATGAATATTTATGAGTTGTTTCCAGGGCGATGTTGCATAACTTGGAGCTGTTTATTTTGGTCTCTGCTGGCCACACATCCAGCATCATGACAGACTTAGAAAATGGATGCACACTGTGCCGTTTGAAGGATAATTAGTATAAAACATTTTATTTTCTGTCACACACTCTTATCTCGTTGCTTTCCTTCACACTTTGTTTGCTTGTTATTGTTCTACATATCTTTTGCACCTTTTCCCCTCCTACCCACACAGTGGGATATACTGAACTGGCCAGGGTTTAACCAGTCTGTTGTGCAGCTTCGGAAAGGTTGCACTTCCAGTCAAACATAAACGGGTTAAGTAGTGTAACGGGAAAAATGGGCGGTGATCAAACACAGCCCCTATCCAGCCTTGTCTTATAGCCCTGTTCTTTTTCCTATGTAATTTTTCACCTGCCTATTTTCTTAACTGTTTGTCCAATTAAGACTCCCTGGACAGGTCAGCAGTCCATGACAGGGTTAATACATTTGTTCTGTTTTTTGGCAGCTTTTTACTGCCTTTATTCCATGTCCATCTGATCTTTCAGCTTTGGCTCAATTTTGTTTTGTGTCCATAGATGTAGGCAGTCTATTCTCTTGCATGCAGTGAGGCATGCAACTCGTATGTGCACATCCATATTTGACACTCAGTCTTTGAAGCAGCAGTTTATTTGCAGCGGGTAGCAGAGTCAAAAATTTGTTTAACATCTAGTTTAACAACCTGTGTATGCGCTGCTCTTGTTCATGTTTGTGCTGTTTTGGTCCTTTAGCTTAGCCCCAGAAACGGGGAAGACGGGGATCCCTTTGTAGTGGAGTGAAACCTAACGCTGAAAACAGTTAAAACGGTCAGCCGTTGTCTGCACTTCTCATTAGGCATTGCATTCTGCACAGGTGGAGGAAAAAAGGCTGCTGGTGCTAGCACTGCTGACATTTGCCTCCTTAGCAGACTAATGTGACATTTGTGTGTCTGTGTGAGATTAATGCTTAGAAATAACCTAAGCTCATCCATGAAGCAACCCTACCACTTGTCAGTAGTTTTTTTTCTTTTCTTTTTTTCTGTTCTTTTAAAATCTTTGGTATGGATGCAAAACAAGGAACAGAAGTCTGGCTTCATGCAGTATGGCAGCTCTCATACAGGAGCAAAACCTAAACATTATTCTCTTTCCTTATATTGCTCTTGTGGGTCTGGACAGGCTTCCTCTCTTTGTGAAGTTAGCTCGCGTTATATCATCACCTTTTATCAACCAGGTGTACATAAAGACATCTGCTCTAATGCAGGCTGTCTCACACCTCACTCTGCTAACCATTTCTTTCTTTTCCTGATTAGCAGTAATTTTAGTCTCAGGCTGAGAATGGATGTACACGCCAGCATGTAAACGTGCATGAAAAACACCTGAACAGAGGGAAAAATACCCAAGTCATGATTGATAACGAATAAGAAACCACACAGGCTAAGAACTGGATGCTGAAACATTCGTTCGTGACCTATTTGTATTCATGGCCTAACTGCTGATATAGAAAACACTAAAAATCATTCTACAAACACTTAAGAAAATTCTTTGGCATTCTCTGTGCTAAACGCTGTTCACCAGGCTTTTAAGTAAAGTAACGTTGTCATTGTAGAATAGCTGCAGCACTTTACAGGATTATTGATTTTATTTGAAATTAAACTAATACATAGTGTAGTGTTGAAGGCTCAAGGTTTATTTTTTTTAATATGCATGTTTCAATGATAGGGAAACACACACATGGGCACGCACACACACACCCAGTGAGTTGTTTTTGTCATCTTCTTAGAGATGTTGAACTGTAACTCCGGGGAGACTTGCAGCTGAGTCCACACGGAGCTCAGCAGGTTATCAGTTCCTCCCACATTTCCTGTGTTTGTTACACTGTAGGTCATTAATAAACAGTCGCATGTGTTTGCAGTCAGATGAAGTGCAACCAAGTTGCTTGAAGATTCCTCATTTATTGTGTTTTTTTGTTTTTGTTTGTTTTTTTTTAAAAGCATTTAGGACACTGACAACTAAAGCAGTGCATCAAGGAGTAATGAAAATATTAGAGACAAGTGTCAAGGCAGTGAGTCTGTAGTGTGTGTCCTATGTGCAGATTTTTTTTTTTTTAGTTTTGATTTAAATATGGGTCAGATCTCTTTCATATTTGATAAGTAGCATGTAATTTGGTAAAATAAAAATCAAATAATGTAGCATATAAAGCATAAAAAGCTGCTTTTAAGCTAGAATTTACTGTAATGAAATTTGTTATTTCAAATGTAAAAAATATACTTTTGTATTCATAAATGTAATGGTGGTTAGTTATTTCCAGCTGAACTGGTCATTCATTTTGTCTTCATTTGTCAGCAGCTGAAAGAGCTAACCTCTGCTGCGTATCAGCTGACATGTGGCTGAAATTATATTTGTGCAAACCCGGATGAGGGCAGGGAGAGATTCAAAGAGATTCTTTCAGTTTCTCCTTACTTCAGTGACCACAGAAGAGCAGCAAAGTGTCGTCGGCCTCCTGTCACCTTTGCTTCAGCTCCCCACTATGTTTGTTTTTCATTACTGAAGCACATCCTCGCGGGGTAGAGCCTTGTCAACACCCCTAGGGTTTGTATCGTCATGTGGAACCACAGATGATGTTTGTCATTCTGCCATCGCTGGTCTCCTCATTGTGTTCCTCCACACCTGTCCCATTTCCTGGAGCTGATGTAACTGCAGATTAATGGGGTTGGGGTTAGGTTTCTCCTGGGAAAATGTTTTTTTTGTGTTTTCATTATCATCTGAGTAAAATGGTTTCCTGCAGATGTTTGTTGCAGTGATCCTCAACCTGCTGACCTAAAGAAATTCAATAGTTTATTAAATATTAATGTAAAAAAGGTAAACCGTAAATATTTTAGTTTTATTTTCCAAAAATAATGAAATATTAACTTCCTAGTGGGTCAGAGTTTGTTTGTAATGCCCATCTTTAATTAATTTCAAGCACGAGTCCCTCTGTACACCTTTCTTCACCAAATGTTTTTGTGTGCGTGTTAGCTATGGTTACAGTAACCCTTCTAATTTCACTGTGGGGATGAGCAACCGACTTGTGAGGTCTAATGGAAATCAAAGCAGAGCATAAAGAAGTAAAGCTTATCTTATTCCTTCCTCCTGTAGGGAAGAGGAGGAGAGCCTGCGGGATAAGATCCGTGCAGACCACGAGCGAGCACTGCAGGAGGCAAAGGAGAAGCTGCGAAAGTCACGTGAGGAGCTCAAGGCCGAGATTCAGACGGAGAAGAACAAAGTGATGGAGGACCTGAAAAAGAAGGACGTAGGGCCCAAACCGTTGCCGCCGGTACCCATGCCTAAGGTGGTGGGCGTGAGCGACGGCGAGCCCCCAGAACCCGACGTCAAAGAGAAACGAGACAAGATAAGAGAGGTAACGTGATCAGTCTCTTCTTGCTTTTCTTGATTTGATTCATTTTAAATAAGAAGTCAATCTCTGTTTCTCAACCCCCCAGTGAGAGCAAAAACAAAAATGGCCTTCCCACGCAGGAAAGGTGAAAAAAAAAATTAAAGTGCACACCAGTGATCTAGAAATTCAGATGAAAACAATTTCAAGCCCTTTTGCTTTGATATGGTTATGTTAATGCAGCAAAAAGAAAGAGCTCGTTTTCATATTCATAGCTTATTAGACTCAGCTGTTACATACAGTTAGTGCTTGTTTTCAGTTCTTTGACAGCAGCGCTGCAAAACATTTGCACTTTTAATCACATATTACCATTTTAAGCAAATACATCTTATCTTAGTTTTTGCTAAAGATTTTATTTGCAGGAAATGGAGATTTGTTGGTGTGTTGAGAAACGCAGGTGCCATTGTATGCGTTTGCCAGCATGGGACCTACAGTATAATACCACTTATGATATTATATCCTTTCACTGTGGCAGCTTTGGTTAACATAGTTAAATCAGTGCCATTAAATCCCATGAAGCCCAGTCTTGCAGTAAAGTGCAGGATTGGTGTGTGGTGTATGTGCAGCCCAGTGAGTCCTCCTCTGTACTGTATATTTGAATACTTTTTCTGTTGCCTGTCTGCATGAGCTCCAGCTTTTATTGAAAGCAACAGCGAGCCAGACGGACAGTGCACGTGCAGAATGCAGATGGTGCTATCTGGTCCCGCTCTCTATGCCAGGCCCAGCGTATCTCCCTCTCCGTGCTCCTCTTCCTTTCTCACCCCCTGCAAGTTCTCCTGCATAATTGCCTCGTATCGTCTCCCATGAAACAGCACTTGGAGTCAAAACACTCATGGCGTATGGGAGCCCATTCACTCCAAACCCGCCTTTGTCTGTAAAGGCCCCTTTTTGTTCCTTTCATAATTACCATTCAGAGAGAATGCCGAACACTCCCAAATGAGCAAGAAAGTAGCAGCTGTATGGGCTACGGCACAGTACACTCCCCTTTTCCTGATTGCCTTGTGATTCCAAGGAGAAAGTCTAATCACACTCTGCAAAACAATTGCGGCTGCGAAGCTGGAGCTTTTTCTTTTTTCCTCTTTTAAATCCCGGCTACAGGCAGCCATTTGGCCTGCATTTTGCTGCCATGAATTCAAGTCCAAAGGGATGTTTCAGCATCCATCTTCTTGTCATTGTTAATTTTGTATGTAGACAGTCAGCAGCCTGTTACCACCCAGATTACATGGCGTTATTTCAACCGCCTGACTCTTTTTCTGACAGTGTTTCTCCTGCATCAGTTTTGAAGTTATTTTGATTTGCTTCAAATTGACATCTGCGCTCAGTCCGTGGCTGCGAAGGATCACTGATTGCAAATGATTGTTTCCGGTTGTATAATCAGTTTGGATTGTTTGCTGGGTAAGAAGTTTTCTGGTGGTCTCAAAACTCAAGCAACCACTTATAAGAAAATAAAAGTTTCTTATTTTGTAGTTTAAAAATATATTTGTTGAAAATGTTACGTAAAGCAGTTTTACCCCGGTTCTTTTTTTTATTCCTCAGGCCTCCAGAGACTGCACCGGACTCTGTAGTCATTTCACAAAACCTTTATTCATCTTCAGTTGCACATGCACCTTCTAAAGGGGAGATGTACAGGGCCGGTGTCCCTCTGCAGATCTTCACTTCTTTGTTTGTTACAACCAGTTTTATAGAAGCGACCCCATCGTAAAACCCACACAGTGTGTTGTAAATTCTGTGTTTGTGCGTACCTGTGTGTGTATGTGAGTGAGTGTGCGTGTGGGTGTGTGACTTCTTGTCGGTCATAAAAGTCCATCTCCCCTCACCCAAGCTACACCAAATTCCTCTGCAAAACATAGAAAACATATTACAAGCACTGAGACCCCCACTCTGCATCCACTGGGCCATTGGCCTCTTGTCATCTTACTTTTACAGCTGAGCATGTGGAGAGTCTCCTGCAAACCTACTTCTAAGTTATGACAGTTATTAGGGCAGGGCGATATGGCCAAAAATATTTTTCACGATATATATTTGAAAATTTG
>NW_005187558.1:416363-425766 GCF_000239375.1 Pundamilia nyererei
CCAAACCAGTTAAGTTGCACCATTTTTTACCTATTCACCGGTTATCTGTCCACTTATAAAAGTAAACTAAATCATTTGCTGTATTTAAATGTACTTATAGGTTTCAGTGCTCTCCCTCTGCTCTATATTGACAGGCGACAGCTTTCCTTGATGGAACGTGCTCATTTTCAGTTTTTTGTTGTTTTTGGCTCTCCATAGCTGTTTCCACACTTATAATTCATCAGCAGGCGCTGTATTATGGATTTGTGTTTTGTTAATTGCTGGTCTTGACAAAAATGTTTAAGATTTAAGACAGACTAAAGCTGAAGGTTAATATTATTTGGTGCTTCATTGCACAGGAATACCTGATTATCAAAACCAAATCTAATAGACGAGAAAGGGTACTTTTTAAAAATGCAAATAAAGGATCTTTATAATTTCCATGAGCACTGCAATTTGGAAATGACATGGTGTTTACTGGGACCTTACTGCTAAAGACTACAATTTTGAGCTTTTGCAGTCCAGCTCAGGGTTTGGCAGTCAGAGAAATCGGTCAGATCCAACGTCGTAATCTTTCTGCTTTTTTTGACCGGTCATGCTGCTCAGGCTCTTTGTTGCCGCAGAAATAGAAAAGAACTTGCTTTTATGACTTCCAAATGCATATTTCATTGACACCCCCGTCTCCCCACCCCAACATCCAGTAGCTCAGAGCTTTGTGCTCTTTAGCTATTCAGCTAATTATGTGACCCAGACATCAGCGGCCATTAAACCTGTGTCTGGAGATGGAAAGAAAAAGAAGTGAATGAATTTGACTGTTGCCGTCTATTCCTGTCACATCATGAGGTATTGTTGGCCCAGAGCTGTTGAAATAAGGTGGCTGGAGTTAATAGACTGACGCTCAAAGGCACTATTCACTTAAAGGAGCACTAAAATTTGTACATTAATAATATTAAAAAACACTAGTGCCTGTAGACAGGTTATAGAATAGAATGTCATGAACACTTTAAAGCAAAAGGGTGAAAAACATGATTAGCTTCTTAATCTATAGTACTGTAGATGAGAAATGGGCACAGATGTGAGTTCCAGTTGTTAAGTGATGTTAACATGTTGTCACAGTGTCTATGTGCTGAGATGTTACTGTTAAAGAGTTGCTAACACAATGCTCAACATACAAAGGCTTTACAGTATCTTACATTTAGGCCTGTAAGTATTTGGACAATGGATTTGATATCAAAAAATTAAAATGTGATTGAAGCGCAGACATCCAGGCTTGAAGTCCAGTGCAAATTTTAATACAGGTTCTATATTCAGAAGCTCTAATTTAAGTGGACAATAGATTAAACATGAAAACATTCAGTCAATAATGCAGTATTTTTGGATCATCAGCATACAATGTACTGTCTGACAGGCACAGAAGCGACTTGGCGACTTGGCTTAGCAGTCGCTCAAATGTGACTGCAGAGCAAAAGCAAACGATTACAGATTTGTGGCTGATATTGGAGGTAGCACCTGTGTGTGTTTCCCTACAGAGCTATGGACTGCGGCTGTAAAGCCCAGATAAATCAATGACCAAAGCAGCCCTCTTTAAGTGCTGTCTAAAAGGTGCCGCTATCCAGGTGCATCGGCCCATAAAGACACAGAAAAGGTTTCCGATGGAGATGTGAAAAATCTGCAATTGAACCCATGAGTGTCCTCTCCTCCATCTCTTGTGTCAAATCTTTCTTTCTCACAGGTGTCCTCCCCCAGTCGTGTTTTCGAAGCCCTAATAGTGTTTGGCAGATGGCCTCATATGTTGTCTGCACACCGGGTCTATACTGCAAGTGTGTGTGTTTGTAGCACAGTTGCCTCCGGGGTAGGGCACAGCTTAGCTTTCATCATTCTGTTTCACAGTCTCTCTGGCTCTCCAAGTCTTCCCCTCCTCTTGCTCTTAGCCCTCATTCTCTCTTTCTATTTTGATCTTATCATTCTTTTCAATTATTTTTGTTTCCACCTCAGCCTCTTTCTTACTATTAAATCCTTCCCCTCAACTCTCAGCTCCTTTATTCAGCATTATTTAAAAGTCGCCTCGAAGGATTCTCCCTCATTGGTAGCTACAAGTCTTAATAAAATCATAAGGATTTCCATATTGATTTGCTGAACAACGGGCACTTCTCATCTTCAGACAACACTGTGTATTATTTGTATCTAACACAACAAGTAGGCTACAGGGAAAGAGAATCTACACAATATAAACAGGCTTTGTGTTATCCGAGTTTTACTTCCTTTAGAGCATGTATTGTGTATTGGGGCTGAGCTACAAGCGTTGTTTTTTTGTTTGTTTGTTTGTTTTCTTTGAGGCAATCATGTTTGGTTGTGTAAGGCTTAATGCTTTCTTGTAACCAGCCTTTTGCAGCACGAGGTTAAGTGGTGACATTTGACAATCCATCCCTTCAGGAGAAGGCAACAATATCCACACGATATGTGCGAGCAAATAATAAGGGCAGAAGAAAGGTTCTGAAAAACAGAACACTAATCCAGAGGGGAGAGTGTTGATCATTAAAGCCATTTGTCTTCTATAAATGAAACATAGTAAAACATAAAATCTAAATTCCCCAGTCGCAGAATCATCTCCTGTCAGGACAATGGAAGCAAGCGTCTGGAAAGCAGAGCTCATTAGGAAGAAACATTTATATTATAATTCACAGCATAGATTATTTCAACAGCACAATGTTAGCACTGGAGGTAACCATCTTGGAATATAGACGAATGCTCCCAGGCTGGAATAATTAGAGCTTTTTCCCTGCTTCGTTATCTGGATGTTACTGCGATGAACCTTATTAGCAGTAAGTGTTGGAGGTCATAGCTGAAGGCAACTCTAAACACGCAGGTGGACATGCCTTTGAGAAATAGAAATGGAGGAAAGGTTCTGCCTATTTTTATTCTTTTTATTTTTTTATTTAAGGCCAAAGATTCTGTCAAACTATTTCAGGGACAGGGGAGTGTGCATGTCTCAGCATTCTGACTTTTGTCTCAGCATTCTGGAAAAGAAGAAAAAAAGACATGCCCACTTTTTTCTTCAGTGGCTCTAATCCTCTTCCATATATTTCTGATGTTTTATCCTGGAAAAAAGTCCTCCTTCCTATCTCATGTCTTCATAGTATTTGCTTACATAAAGTTCCTCAATCACATGAGAAGTTCAAGTTCTCAAACTTTGTCTGTTGTGCTTCATTTTGAAGCACGCTAAAAGGTAATACCCTCAACACAATTTGTTTTAGTCTATTATTAAAAATAAATAAAAAAGGCTCTGAAATGTATGTCTGCACAATAGTGTCCTTCAGTTTAGTTTCACTCCATGTTTTCTGTTGGTAGTCCATGCTCCACCATGGGGCTCTATTCTCCACCAACGGGACCCTCTCCTAGTTTGAGGAACAGAGATCTGATGAGACAGCAGTATTTTATCACAGCTTGTGTCAAATGTGTTGAGGTCCAGTCACTCATATCACAGTGCAACAATGCAAGTAAAGGTTTAGTCTTAAATATTAATACTGGTTGAATTGCTTTTCCGCCCCATTAGTAGAGAAAATGCTTTGTTTGCTCGCAGTATGCCGTAATGTTTTTACATATTAATAAATACTAACCATGATAGGAGAGCTGTAATGGCGTACCAGTGTTAGATTACTCAAAGCATTTGAATATCATTACAAGTCACCATTGAAGTTTGGAAAAAGACAACTTTCTTTAATAGAGGTAGAAATCAGAGTAACTCGATGATGATAACTACACAGTGATTTTGTCGTACATTGCAGAACAGTCATCTATCATACATTAGAGTGTCTGTAAATTGGAATTGATTGTCTGTTACATTTAAAGCCCTTCATGACTTGGCTCCAGGTTGCCTATAGGAATTGCTATGTTGTCACACCTAGATCATCAAGTTACAAACCACAAACCTTTGTTGGGTACTAGCCAACGTTTGTTTTTCAAAGGCTTTTCTTTCTTCAGTAATTAAAAATATCATACAGGTATGTCTACATACTGTGCATGTACACAGAATAGTTTAGAGTACTGTACCTTACTGAAAAAAAGAAGAGTAACCATGACGATCCCTGACGATGTCCTTGTTTTCTTCCTTCCAGCTCCACTTGTCAGTATTGCTTTGCTCTAACTTGTACGTGTTCACTGTCCTGCTACCAGATGAGTGTGAAAAGAATAATTTAAAGTAGTAAGATAAAGCTCAGAGAGTTTTTGTCAAGAAAGTGTACTTTTGAGATTTGTTCACATATAGAAAAGGAAAAAAAATCTACCGGTACTGCTGCACCACATCTATGTTGCTACTTCATAACTAAAGTTTCCACTCACCAGTAATAGTCTTTTATCGCAAAGCAGTTGTAGCCTTAACCTACAGAGTGAACATTCAGAACATTCAGATGTTGTCTCAACAGCTTTAAAGTTATTGGCCATGTTGTCATGTGCCCTGTCATCCTAAACTGGTTGAATAAAAATTAAGTGTGTGTGTTTGTGTTTTCCTCTGTCATTTGTTAATCTCACTTGTACTTGTTTTTTGGTAAGTTCTGGTAAATTGTTTGTTCCCTCCTCTACCCTCCATTCCCTCTCCATCCTATTGGATGGAGACCCAACAGTGCGTCCCAGTGCATTTCCTGAGCTCCTCGGACAGGAACCTGATAACTTACACTTAAAATCTAAACACAACCAGGCTTTTGCAGTTTGGGCTCCTCGGTTTTGGTCTGTTATTTACCTTACACGGAGTTTTTCGTTCTTTCTTTTGGGTTGCTAATCTGCTATAAACAGTTTTGCTGAAGAAGGTTAAATGGAAGTGTAGGAGTAGCCAATGCTGGTAGTGTATGTTCCGCGTTGCTGATTCATTAGCTGATACCTCTGGAAATATCTGATGGTAGAGCATGTCTGTCAGCCAAAACTAAGAGCTTAACTGCACTTTGCTGGAGAGCTGGTGTCGAATACCTTTATCGGGTGAAAGGCAGAGAGCGTCCTGATTGTTTTAAGTACAGGACAGGCATAATGAGCCTCAATTACACCTCAGGTGATGGAGAGAGAGAGACATTGAAAGTGGCAGAGGACAGGCTCGACTTACAATGGTCATCTATCCCTTTGGGCTGCTGCCACAGTACAACAGCTCTATCTCTAATATTTTTTTCCTGTCATTTAAACAATAGAAAAGTCTAAATGACAGCAGTTTAATCTTTTCATCTCTTCCCTTCCAGTAAAATCACAGGGCTGACAGTGAAATCTGTTTTTCACTGTCAGTCATGTGATTTCCCCCCTCCTTGTCTGTTTACAAAATATCTGCCTGCCTTGTGTATGTGTGTAACTCGGTTTGATCACTTGTCTTTGTGTGGATATCTTGTGCTTTTACGGATGAGCGTCATACATCAAACTGTATTTCCCTCCCTAAGAGTGAGCAAGAATGGCAAAAAACTTTTTTTTGTACTTTCAGGAAACTGTCTGACATTTCAGAGCTGGCTCAATTGACGAAAGAGAGAAAGCTGCAATTGGACTGCAGTTTCTGTCTCAAAGTGCTTTCTCATGGGGGAATTATGTGGTTCTCCTCTATGTAAAAGATTGAATTCGGTTGTGCTTCTTCAGTCCTTCTCCAAGCTTAGCAATCAGAGAAACATGAATGGAAAAATCAGACTGTTTTCCTTCAAGCTCCGGTGTCAGCTGTAATCAAGTGTGCACCTGAATCCAGGGCAAACTACCACATCTATGTTGCTACTTCATAATTAAAGTTTCCACTCACCAGTAATTGTCTTTTATCGCAAAGCAATTGTAGTCTTATATTGGCTTTGTTCACAATAATATTGACTTCATACTCTCTTGGGGATAGAAATAGCACTACAAGGTTGCTAGTACACATCAAACCTATAACATAAATTTACAGCAAGTGGCATTTTATGGATTTTTCCCCCCAAGAAATATTAGATCTTTCTTACTGCTCAAGCGAAGGAAAGTATGTTTTTTCCCAAAACAACCTTTCTGCAGTGGATGCTTTATTTGATGAATATTTTATATAAACTTTGCACAAAAAGTAAGAAAATTTGTGTTTGGATAACTTCTGTGTTACTTCTGTAACAATGCTTCTTCTCCTTAATTGGTGCCACATTTGTAAGAAAAATGCATTTGTGGGGTAGTTAACAGATTATTCTGTCATTGACTCTTGTTTTGATTTTCTATATCCCAGGTGCTGACTATTAGGTGCCTGATTAGCGCCTGATTAGCAGCACCTGTGAGCATGAACCCTGCCACGTTTGACTGATCTTAATATGGCCCATAGGGCAACTTCAGCCCGGAGTTTTGCAAAACCAAGACACGCAGCATTATTTGGAGTGAGAGCTAGTATCATCTACAAATTGAAAGCCAAGTTCCATATAATGGAGGATCTACAATAAGTTGACAACATTCTGTCTGCACTTAAGAAGTGTAGGTAGTCGTCTACAGATCTACTATCAAGGTTTGCAGGATGATATGGCTCTCTACCCAGAGAATCCAGAACAGACTGCACACAGCCAGGGCTACCAGGAGGCCTGGCATGACTTCCTGTTCACCGTCAGACCCAATTGCGCTTGTTTCAGCAACATGTGCACTGGAATCTGAACATGTGGAGGAACATTATGTTCAGTGATTTGTCCAAATTCTGCCTACAGCAGATGGCTTGTAAGAGTGGCTTAAACACAAGTATGGAGACAGCACAGAGAACGCCATGCTGTTTGCTGCACCATTAGGGTAACGGCTTGGTGGAGGCAGCATGATGGTGTGGAGCAGCATCTCAGTCATGGGAAAAACGAGGCCTGTCATCATTGGAGACAATCTCAATGCTGAGAGAGATCAGAATGAGATTCCACAAAGAGTGGCAGTCCCATATCTCCACAGTCTGGGGCCAAACTCTGTCCTTCAAGATGAAAACGTTTGCTTACACACAACAGGGTTTATCGGAGACTACCTCCAGAATTTGGGAGTGGAAAGGATGGAACGGCCTGCCTGCAGTCCTGACCTCAGCCCCATTGAACTCTTGTGGGATCAGCCGGATTGTTCTGTTCGTGCCAGCGTGACCAGAACAATCTAGTAGTAGTAGTATTTATTTATTGTCATTGTCAAGAACAATGAAATTGCGTTTGGGGCTTCCATACAACCCAAAAAAAGGAAGAAAATAATAAATACCCCTTAAAACCCAAGTGTACATATTTAACCCAGTGTGACTCCAATGCAATAGACAATCCTTAGCAATAACATGAGAACATGACAAGTAATGTTGGTAGAAATTCAGACAAAGACCTGAGAAACATGACAAAATACAACAATGCAACCCATTCAATATTATTGTACTGTGAGATATGATATCAGATATGATAGTTATCTATTTAAGAAAGAGGGGGGGCAGGAGGGGGAAGAGAATAAAGATATGATGCACCAATGCAGACCAGTTCATTGCTATTAAGAAGTTGGATATGGTTATTGTCTGTGAGAGGGGGGCAGAGAGTTCAGGAGCCTCACAGCCTGTGGATACAGGCTGTTGGCCAGTCTGGATGTTCTGGCCTGTATAGACCTGTACCTTCTCCCTGAGGGCAGCAGATGGAAAAGGTGGCGCGCAGGGTGATGTTGGTCCCGCAGGATACTGTGCACCCTCCTCAGACAGCGAGTGGGGAAGATATTACTGATCTCTGGCAGACTTGTTCCAATAATTCTGCCAGCTTCTTTCACCACCCGCTGGAGTGCTTGCTGATCGGCCTTGGTGCAGCTGGGGAACCACACTAGAAATCCATACGTCAGAACGCTGCTGATGGCACAGTTGTAGAAGTTCAACATCAGAGATCTGGGAATGTGTGCGCTCCGCAGTCTCCTCAGGTAGTAGAGGCGCTGTTGGGCCTTCCGTGCAACTGAGGTGATATGGTTGCCCCAGGACAGGTCCTCGGTCACAGTTACCCCCAAGAATTTAAAACTGCTCACCCTCACATCACATTGGCATACTTGTGACAAATGCCAGGCTGTTGTGGCTGTGGATGATTCTGGTTATCAAGTAAATAAACTGTTAAATTGCCAATTGTTTTTTTTTTTTTTTTTTTCAATCTTTAATCATTCAGTCCAGTAAATGGCACCAAACAAGAGCCAATAGCAGAATAAGCTGTTTGGCATTGAAAGAGAAGATTTGGCAAGTTTTTCTTGGGCACAACTTGCATACTCAACTCTGTTGCTCAACCCACAAATGCAAATGTGACACCATTTAAGGGGAGATGACAGGCTTTCCAGCGCTACAACATTTATTGCCAAGGATTGTTACAGCAAAGAAATAGTCAATAAAACACAAATTTCCTTACTTTTTGTGCTAAGTTTAGTAGTTGTGCTTATCACAGCAGCTACAAATCACTCAGTAGACAGATGAAATACAGATTGAAAGCCATTATCCAAGTCATTGTTACAATACACTATGCAGATCATTATACATTCAAGGGCCTCGCTGCATTGGGTGTGCAGACATCTGCTTACATGGACAAAGCTCCAGAGTGCAAGTGATTACCTGAACTTTCATATTTATTCAGCAGTTCTGCTCTTTAAGAACACTTTGTAAGCACTGCATTTAAATGTGAACAGGATGATGATTCAACATTTCCAGTGCAAAGTGCATTCTTGCCCATAACACTAAACCAAAACAGAGCCCACTTTAAAAGACTTTCAGCCACCTGCTCCCAAAACCATCATAAGTAATGAATCACCAGGTTTCGAGTCGCAAGGAAATGAAATTCTAAGTCAATACAAAAACACAAAGCAGAGATATTAAAATGCTGTGAACTGGTATTGAATCATGAGCAACAAGTCCATGACTGACCTTCTGTGTGATGTACATTCAAGTTGATTAGTCTGAATCAAATCAAATCACTTTTATTGTCACATCACATGTGCAGGTACATTGGTACAGCACATGCGAGTGAAATTCTTGTGTGCGAGCTTCACAAGCAACAGTCTGAGATACTGATTGCAGGCTTTTTATTCTTGCTAAAGACACTCTTAAATAAAGAGTGTTTTTTCACTGTATTTTCATACATTTATTCAGAGACTGAAGGCTACAGCTCGATTTCATGTATCCACCTGGAAAACACTTTATGTCAGCAGCAATTTTCCCTCTAATTTTTCATGTGTCTGAGCGAACGCACAAACTCCCTGAGCGATCCCTCGGACCACTGAGCAGCAGCAGACGTGTGCACTGTGGTCACGCTGGCCAGCATCAAGTCCATCCAAGTTACATGGTTTATTAAAATAATCAAATTACAGCATTTACATTTATGTTAGATGACTTTTAATTAACTGCTTTAGCCCACTTACAATGAAAATTTAAAAAAATTGTTCATGACCTGTGTAGTATGTTCACACTATTGGAAGTAAAAATAACATGAAGTCCAATTTTGAAAACACAACT
>NW_005187558.1:426454-451538 GCF_000239375.1 Pundamilia nyererei
CACCTGTAACATTCAGTAGTCGCCTCATTGTTCTGACACACACAACAAAACTATTGACTACACTACACACTAACTACACAAGATTTGCGCTAAACGTCGCAAATCTCTCACATCTCGGAGATGTGTCACTCCCAAAACTTCCCCCTTGATTGGTTGACATGGTACATTTTTCCACCAATAGGAAAGGCTGGGTTTTTTGGTGTTGTTTTTGCTTGTGTTGAGTGCTTTCAAGCGTTTTCCTTATAAAATGCAGTTTTTACCGTTTCTTCCTGCAGTAAATATAAACAACGACAGTATTCAGGAAGAAAACCAAAGATTGCAGATATTTTTTATCATAACTGTTGTTTTACGTGGCCTATCAGCACAATTTAAAAACTGGTGTAAAGTCCACACTTTTTCAATTGTTCCGTCTGTCCTGCTCACATCTCCAATGATTCTACACGTTGTCATTAACGTGGCTTCACTCCACATCAGCCACGCCGCTTTGCTAGCTAAAACAACGGTGTCGGCACATAAGGACGCTGTCATAGTCTGTCAACGACGTTGATTAGCTGCGTATATGTAAATCGCATCATTGGCTGGACTATGAGATAAGGTGGTATCGTTCTAATCCCATACGGGAGCAGCCAGTCACTCACTGACTAACACTGCAAAACAGAATTGTTAAAGTTTTAATTTTAATTTCAATTCAGGTTAGATTTTTTAGGGGGCGCAACGCAGATTTTCTGTGCGCAGAGACAGTGCCAGCAGTGTGCAATCGCAAACGTGCGCAGCTTAGAGGGAACATTGGTCAGCAGTATGTAGTAAATATTTTGGATGTGAAAACAAGCTGCATGTTCAAATAGTGAAAAAAGTGTTTACCTACAAGTTTATTATAAATGGTCACAGTGTCAAGTTCACTTACAGTTCTTTTCCAAGTTTGATGCGGTAAAGCTTAGGCTTGTTTAGCTTGTGTACTTAGTTGATTTAAAAAAAAAAATGCAAAAATGGTTAGATAATGTAAAAAGTCCTGATTTATTTGTCTAATATTTACTCTATTTTGCACTTATGGTGAGTCATCCTCTCCCCTTTAAAACATCTCACTGGAAAATATAATCTTCTTGGTTCTCACTTCTAATCTTAGTCATTTTCTTCTAGTTCAGCCATGATAAAAATTATCAGTATAAAATCCATAAGCATTGCAGCTTCTTTATGACTTGAAAATGTCAATATGATGCATTACCTTTGAAACTGTGAGTTCTTTCATATGTTTAGTTATTTATAGCCCATTACTCATTGGTAGTTCCTTATGCAATTGTTAGTCACAACATTAAAACTAGCTGCCTAATAATTTGTACTTTGCTATTATGTCTTGAAACTACAACTCGTGGACAAAGAACCTTTGTGGTTAACCTGGGGTGCTGAGCCTCTGTGATTTGGACTTTTCTAGTGTATTTTTTGGATGTTTGCTTAGATCCAGATGTTTGGAGTTTGGCAAGATCAGCACCTTAATCTGTTCAGGAAAAGCTTTTGGATTGTCGCTTGTTGTCCTGTTGAGGGAGGCTGCTGCTGTGAGAGGGTGCCATTGTCTTCCCGGTGGACCTGGAAGCCTTACTCTCACTGATAGTCATTTAATTCACTATAATAAGAGTTTAGTAATCTCTACTTGTTGATAAATGCCTTTAATAACTTGCAATCACCATTTGGATTAAAATCTGGCTTCTGAGACATGCTCATTGTCTCCTGGAAACATGGCGCCCGTTGATTTTTGTCCAGAGATTGATAGGATTGTCGTCATGATGGGGGGAATTGTTTGATTTGGATGGAGGTTCCATACATAACACAGAGGTAACCATATTATGAGCCACCATCTCTTGAACTCTTGGCTTCAGAGCTGCTTGAAAACAGCCTATCTTGACTTTTTTACTGCCTCAATTTCATGGGGAATTTATTGCCACCCTCTGCTTAAGTGCCATGAATGTATTTACTGCAAGAGGCAATTCAGATGTCACACTCTTACCACCCTAATGCGTCTTCTGAAAGGACTTCCGTTAAGCCAGATACGAGGCCTCCATGGGGTGAGTTGGAAGGAGATGAGAAAGATGAGGGCAGGCAGACGGGTGCTTTAAATCAGTCAGACTGACTCTGGAGGTCACTCTAAGCAGCACATAACTCTCCAGCTCCCCAAACCTCCAAAAGCTTGTCATTGTGTCCCACTTCTGTGTGAGCTGAGCTGATTTTTTTTTTAAATAATTTATTTTGTATTATTTTTTTTAATATACATTATTTTTTCTCGAGTAATGGCCTTGGTTGCAGCCGCTGGCTAGAGAGAGATTTACGAATATTTCATTGCCCTGTGGTTGTCCATGACTGTACATTGTAATTGTGTTTGTGTGTATGAGACTGCGGCACATGAGCCATAAAGGGTGTCTGAATGATGGCTGCTGGTACTTTGGGTAAGAAATGGCCACGGGCACATTGTGCTTCTTGTGTAGGGCAGGCACAAACAGCCTACCAGGTTGCCATTGTGAAGGTCATAGCTTTTAACACATTGTGTAGACCCATGAAGATGGAGCCAAACCTGCCTTTCTGACTAAGACAGCTAATTGTCTTGATTTAGGGAGTTGTATTCTGTGAATAAAGAACATTTAAGAAGACATTGTGTCTTTGGGATAAATTTACAATTTTATGTCTATGTAAGAATACAGATTGGTTGCTGACTGTTTTCACACATTTCAGTCTTAGTAATGCCCATTTACCATGAGATCAGGGTTTTATTTTGCATTCTTGATTCTGGAGCAGCATTAAATGCATTACATATTGAGAGATTCATACAAAGCTGCAGTAATTTATTACATACACTACCAGTCAAATGTTTGGACAGACTTTCTCATTTAATGGTTTCCCTTTATTTTTATGACTATTTACATTGTAGATTCTCACTGAAGGCATCAAAACTATGAATGAATACATACAGAATTATGTAGTGAAAAAAGTGGGACATTTCTCCAAACATGTTTTATATTTTAGATTCTTCAAAATAGCCACCCTTTGCTTTGTTTACTGCTTTGCACACTCTTTGCATTCTCTTGATGACCTTCATGAGGTCGTCGCCTGAAATAGTTTTCAACAGTCTTGAAGGAGTTCGCAGGGATGCTGAGCACTTGTCGGCCCTTTTGCCTTCACTCTGTGGTCAATCTCATCCAAAACCATCTTGTTTAGGTCAGGTGACTGTGGAGGCCACTCTCCTTCTTGGTCAAATAGCCCTTACACAGTCTGGAGGTGTGTTTGGGGTCATTGTCGTATTGAAAATAAATGTTGGTCCAACTAAACGCAAACCGGATGGGATGGCATGTCGCTGCAGGATGCTGTTGTAGCCATGCTGTGGCAGTGTGCCTTCAATTTGTATAAATCCCCAACAGTGTCACTAGCAAAGCACCCCCACACCATCACACGTCCTCATCCATTCTTCACGGTGGGAACCATGCGTGTAGAGAGTATCCGTTCACCTTTTCTGCGTCCCACAAAGGCAGCTGGAACCAAAGATCTCAAATTTGGACTCATCAGACCAAAGCACAGGTCTTCCATCAGGTTTTCATCACATGTCCATTCCTCATGTTTCTTGGTCCAAACAAACTCTTCTGCTTGTTGCTTTTCCTTAGTCGTGGTTTATTAGCAGCTGTTTGAACATAAAGGCCTGATTTGCACCAGTCTCCTCATTCAAAGTTTTAGCAATTTTCCAGACTGACTGACCTTCATTTCCTAAAGTAATGATGGACTGTTGTTTCTCTTTACTTAGCTGATTGGTTTTTGCCATAATATGAACTCTAACATTCGTCAAAAAGGGCTGTTAGCTGTGCACCAACCTGACTTCTGCACAACACAACTGATGCTCCCAACCCCATTAAGAAGGCAAGAAATAAGCTCTGACAAGGCACACCTGTGAAGTGAAACCATTTCAGGTGACTACATCATGAAGCTTACTGACAGAAGGCCAAGGGTTTGCAGCGCTGTCAACAAAGCAAAGGGTGGCTACTTTCAGGAATCTAAAACATAGGACATATTGAGTTATTTAGCATTTTTTTCTTTGCATATATCTTTCTTCTTATACTTGATGTCTTCAGTATGTATCTACAATGTAGAAAGTAGTAAAAATAAAGAAAAACCATTAAATTAGAAGGTTTTGACTGGTAGTGTATCTCACAGTGGAACATTTTCTCACTATTTGCTTTAACCTTTTAAATACTTTTACACTTCGGACTGCTTTTTACTTTTTTTCTTTTTTCCTCAACCAAAATGGAAAGACAAATCTTTTTTGTGGGCTGGCCAAATAAATTCCTCAAATGAGAAATACCACTGCCTTTTCCATTGGACCCTGCACCGTGTGTGAGACTTCACTTTTTACTTTCAAGCTCATCAGTTGATAAGGTGTGGGAGGGAAAGAGAGGTTTTTAATCTCTCTCTGGCTCTGACCTTAATAACACAGGGCCACTCTTGGGCTGCCAGTTCATTCCAGAGTGAGCTGGAGTGTATAATGTTGCATGATTAATACTTTTGCAGTTGCAGTATAGAAACTGGGAAGCATGAAAATAAGCAAAACACTGTAGAGGGCGATAATAAAAACCTTCAGTCACAGGTTTCCCGATCCTTAGGCACAGAACACAACAAGACACGATTTTATTAAGTTGGTCTTCAGACACTGAAACCATGTGTGAATGTGTTTCATTATGCAGTTGAAATGGGGACAGGCTGCCTTACTGAGACGAGTGTGCTGATTGATGATGATCCAGTTTATGACTAATGACTTTTTAATTTTTAAAAAATGGCCTGGATTTGGAAAAATAAGGAGAAATTCCCAGGAGATTGTTTCTAAAAATTCTCTATACTACAAGTGAGCGCTTCGATCACTGGCTAATGTAGCCATTCAGAAATAATGGTTACAAAACAAAAGATGCCTATGAACATACAGACATATTCATATTTCTTGACAGTGCTACTGTCTCCCTTTATTGGTGTTCTGGATTGACGTGCCATATCTTGATACATGTCAAGGGATGCTGATACACCAAATATCAGTATTTCAAAAAATACATTTAAATAGTTGAATGAATACTATGAACAAGAGGGCTCATCCCATGCACAGTCATCCTGAGATGACGTTAGTTGAACAGACTTGCATGAAACCGGCTCGACTCAAAGAGCATCCAACACTGGGCACACTTAGCTTCAACGAGTTATCAGTTAATTGCTGCATTATCAGAAACAGATTGCACATAATTCCCAACTTGACCTCATTAGTTGCAGACTGTGACAAACATTTATGGCAGGTTTTGGTTGCAGTACTGGTATACTTGCTAATGCCATTTTGTTGCAAAAAAAATAACCAAGTAAGATAACATTATGTTTATTTTATCGGATAAACAAAATTTTGACAGTCTAACTTTGAGGACATAATTTACAGCTTAAAAAGATGATAAATGTATGTTGTTGCAATTCTCAGCATTTCGCCAAAATCGCAATAATAATTCATCGTGAGTGAAGACATTTTCTGGTGAGCTGTTTCCGAACGCAAAACATTTTCCTCCTTGTCTCTAAACTCTCTTAGAAAAAGAGATTTTTAATCTGTGAGATGTATACTTGGACAGATAACGGATATAAATAAATAAAACGCTTATGTACTACCTCTTGCATCATCTTGCAGCTTTCAGTTTTCGGTCTTCAGCAGAAAAAAGAAAAAACAATGCAACAACAAACACATCAGGCTGTTATACCTGGATAAATGCTATATTTTTCTGCATTTTTTGAAGTAGTTTGTTCTTCAGACCTGGCAGAACAAAAAAGCAGTAGGATGTTTACCAAGTCATGACAAGTACTAATGAGGCAGGATCTGGTAGACTTGCAGATAGTAAGATTCAGCCTAGACTCCAAATGAGAAAGCTACAAATTTATACTTTTTTATAGGGGGAAAAATCCTCTTATCTTGTAAGTAATGGTTTAAACAAATTGCCATTGTCCAATAAAAAAAACTAAGGAAAACATTAGCTTGTCCATTCATTGCAGTTCAAATCGAAGAGTTGGAGGGGGGGGGGGATGCAAAATAGCATAGAAGTGGGATTTTAAAACTAAAAGTATATGCAAGATAATAGTATAAGTATAAGCAGCTGCCACAGAAAAGATGAATCATGTGAAACGACAGCGTTGTGTTTCTACTTGTGCTTCTCTGAAGAGTTGAACAGGCTCCCCTTATCCTACACCACAAGCTGTTGGATGTCTCCACACTCCGAGATGTAGTAATTCACAGTGGGTACTAACCGAAAAGAGAAGTAATCACCAGCAGCACTGACTAGAGGTAAAGACGTGTGTCACGGCACATTTTGTGGAGGAATCTTTGGTGCAGTGTGGGTGGGAACACGGTTTATTAACTTAAACATACCCTTTGTTGCACAGTTTATCACGGTGTTAGATGCTTTGTTTTCAGTTTGGCTTAAACACAAAACTTTTTCATGTTTTCCGTTATGAAATTGGTATTTCAAGTTCTTATGAAGGTGTCCATGAACAGATTAATTCCAGCAACACTTGAAGTGTGGAACAAGAACATGGATAATTTAACAGAATTTCCTGCTCCCTACTCTGAACTACATAGTACAACATAAAGCCTAATAATAATAATATCTATGGTGCTAATAGCCACCTTCTAGCATCCTGCAGTGCCCTTTCATAGGGATATTGATGAATACAGGTCACAGGAGTGTTCATTTTGGCTGTTATTTCCTCTCTGCAGCAAATTACTGAGGAGCTTTACTTCTGATTGTAGAGTGCATCAGCCACTGGGTCAGTGCAAGCCCATCCACCCCCTTCCCCCCCAATCCTTTGCATGTATCTCCCAAGATACTGTGATGGCAAGCGGTAGCTGTCAGAATCAATCACTGAATTTTGTAGCCTAATGTCCAATTAGTATTCCAAGGTCCTTTAAATAAGCAGTTTGTCAACATTGTCAAGCTACCCGCACTGCAGCGCTTGTCCTTGGCATATGAGCCAATCAGAATTTGATGAAGCGTCCAATCAACACATATCAGAGGGAGTCAGCCAACGTTTAAGTGTCCATGTCCCGGTGCGTATTAATTTGATTTATAATCCTCGGTGCGTGAACGGAGTGCGTCATGGAAAGCCACGAAGCCAAGAACACAATGAAACTTCTGGCCCTTGTCTTTATTAGCTTGGCTGCATGCCTGCTCCAAGGAGAGAGAAAGTTGGAAGAGGATTTGGATGCTCATCTGCACATGGTGGCATAAAGAGGCAGGCTGTTGGACAGAGAGGGAAACTGGCGTAGCTTGGTGGCCGTAAAATGACAGGTCTATATTTTATGGGCCAGAGATGCACTTTGTCATTTTTGTAAATTTTGTAGCTTGTAGTTGGGGGAACCCCAGCTTTCAATTGGTATTGGGAAGAGCTCTACATCTTAGTCACTTTGTCAAAACCGAGATCATCATTAACCAGAAAGGATGATGAGGTAACAGTCATGTAGACAGACTGCAACAGAGGGCAAGAAATCAGCAGATATCCATATAAATGAGACTGTGATATACAATACACGGCCACATGGACAGGAAATGTGCCTTCTTTTTCTGTTGTTGATGCCACATGTGTAAGAGTTGCGAAGGGGAGGAGGTGTTTTGAAATGGATAGAGAGCAGCACTGATTCAGTAAAAGCTGGCACTCTTTCCTCCCTTGGCTGTGTCATCTTCTCTGTTTGCCCTGGAGCGCCTCTTCACAGCATCAGCCTCCATGTCAGGGCTCATCTCCCAATCTCTTGCTCTTTTTATCCTCCTTCCCTCCCCGAGTCTCCTCTTTTCCAGCCTCTTTTCAAAGCTCATATGAAAAGTAGAGTCTTATTCTTCTCTGTTCAGTGGACTGATGTCTGTATGATTGGTTGAAAGGAAGTAATGCAATATAATGATATATAGAGAGAGAAGACGAGGCTTTGCCATTGGGCCTGTGTGTAGAAAAACACTATTGTTTTGCATTGAATTGATTGGTGGATTTCACGTTCCTATGACAACTAACCCAGGCTACAACAGCTGCTGTAAATAAACCAATGTAATGCTCAAATGCAAATTATATCAGTGCAACTTGAAATCATACCACCATGATGACTGTATGATTGTGTCCCTTTTGTTTTTTGTGACAGTGATGTCACACGTGTCAAAGGACTTTGCTTCTTCTAACATACTGTTTTTTTTGTTTGTTTTTTTTAGATGATGAAACATGCCTGGGACAGCTACAGACAGTACGGCTGGGGTCACAACGAGCTAAAGCCCATCGCCAAGAAAGGACATTCCACAAATATCTTTGGTAAGCCAGATACTGCCGCCTTTACCCATCGGCAGTTTGCTCACACAGTCATAAGTCGCACTTGGATGCATGCGTGATGTCCACACACACACACCATCCTCCTAACACTCAGACAAACACACACGGCTCCTTCTCTTGTGGACAAGGTCATGCGATAGTGCCTCCAGCAGGATGCATATCACATTAGGGGAAAAAAATGTTTGCAAACACGAGCATAGGATCGCTGAGGCTGCAACAAGAGGATGCACGTGACGAACAGGAGAAATCTAAATGTATTTGAGATACTGCAGATATTTAACAAGTCTTTATTTAGTGCATAGATCTGCACTTTGTTAGTGAGCAATAAACACTCAAATAATCTCACTGTTGGGCTAACACTCCAATGTGTCAGCCTTATCACAGTAAAGTTGTAGTGTTAGGTTTAAAATTAGACAGTGTAGCTGATAATGCTTGGTGAGAAATTCTTTTTTGTACAAGGAGAGACAATCGGGATTTGTTTATTGGTATGCACCTCTTTATCTGCCATCTATGATGATCACAATGATCCAGCCACTACACTCGTTGTAGTTGAACATTTTGTACATTTTCAAAACATTAACAACATTACCTGCTGTTCAAATTAAATATGTTTTACAGAAACGATTCATATAAAATGTTAAAATGACTGAATTATAGCTTAAACTATCTATCTCTATCTATATATTTATATGTTTGGAAGTCTGTGAAGTCTTTCTTTTTTGGTCTCTGCCAGCACTTGTACAAAACTATCTGGCTCTTCAGCAGCTGATGCTCCACTCTGCCTGTCTGCTGCTTGCTGTGTAGTCTGAAGTGTACAGAGGCTTTTTAGAACTTATTGACTGAGAAGGACCGCCCACTAAGAACTGCGCCAATTAACCAAAACACTAAAGTTGCAGGCTAGACAGGCTATGCAGGGGGCTAAAACTCACTGCAAAGCTCCTTTGGGCAAATGGGAGCTGATAAATTTTGGCTGTGAATAGTCTGCAAGTTCATAACTATGCAAACTTTAAGTGCTCGTATTATGCTCAGTTGCAGATTCATCATTTTATTTTGGGATATGTTTGGATGCTTGTTCAGAAAATTTTTTTTTTTACTTCTGTTGTCTGTTGCAATAGCTCTTCATATCCTGTACCAGAAATGCTCAGTTTTAGCTTCTGTCTCTTAAAAACCGCCTCCCTAAAAGCACAGATTGCTTTGATTGGCCAGGTTGCCTGGCTAATTTGACCTGTTGGTTATACACTGTAAATCTATTAGTACGAGTGCAGCCCAGCTAACTGAGTCCTCAGTTCCCCGAGAGCTCAGAGAGCACAAAGGTTCTTGAGTTCATTCTTGTAACAAATACAATATTCATACCTGGCTTAGCTCGTGCCTGAGGCATTTTAAAAAACAGAAGCTGCTGAAGTGAAGAAATAATAGTAGTTTTAAATAACCAGTGCCCAGTTAAGACGGAATTTTTGTCAGCAAGGTTGTCCAAATTTCTGATATAGAAAATGTTACTGGTATCTTTATGAACCAAAAGTTCTGAAAATAGTTCTCTTAATTGATAAATGGGCAAAATAATTGCGCTAGCAAAGCTGTTTTTCATACGTGCTCATGTTTGATGTTGCTGTACGGCATTTGTACATTTGTGAATCCTTTGGAGCTATGAAGATCTCTCATTTTATTACGTATAAAAATGGTCAGATCTTCATGTGAGTCAGATCATGGTGGATCCCGGAAAAGTAGTTTGTGTACTATGGGTGCCCCTGAGCTTTTTTGATGCAGAGTGTAATTCAGTGTTCTCTTCAGTGCTGAAAGCCAACCAAGCTCAGAGTCAGCAAATCAAACCCAAGCCTCTGCCATGCTTTAGAAATGAAATATGCTTCTGTTGCAGCCAGAATGTTAGAAATATACGTGTAGCATTTTCAGGCTTCTTGCATCTCTACAGTTTTGCTTTGGCCACTTCAAACTGCCTGTGTGCTATTAGTTCAGATGGTGCATGTCCACAGTTGTCTTAGGTGGTCACATTCTGTCAGTAATCAATAGAGAAATCCAGGTTATTCCAAAGCGTTCCCAAGCTTTTTCTTGTACCTCCTTGTGTTATTAGTCAATTGCATGTCTTCATCTGTGGTCTATGGCTTTTAGAGTTGATGAAGTAGGCACACAGCTATCCAGAGCTATCCAGCCCTGTGTCACAGCTTTGTAAAGAAGACACAATTAGCACATAACCTGCTAAACAATAGCTGGATGGAATGACTGTGTAGGCTGCAGCCTTTGCCTTTGTGTCGTGTTTGATTCATTTGAATTACGAAAGTAAATGGTGAAAAGATGAGGAGAGCTATGGTTAATATCGATAGATGTGTTAGTAATAATCACTGCCAATAATGATACGCAAAATCTCATTTAAGTCGTTGGATACTGTGAGCTTATACCTGTGAAAATGTGGCTTTGTGCTTGTTTATCTGTTTGAGTTGCCAGCTTGACTTGTGTGTTTATGCTAATGTTGCTGGATGTGTGCGTTTATGTGCGTGTGTGTGTGTGGTGTGAGGGTGCATGCTTATGAGGCGTTTGTGTCAAATTGGAACGTTCCGTCTGGCAAATTGGCCGGAGGCGCCTCTGTTATTTTATGAGCTGCTGCTAAATGGTAGATAGATGCTGCTTGTGTGTGTGCGCGCACTTCCATTTGTTAGTATTCATGTGTGTCTGACTGTTCATCTGCAGCATGTCCTTTTGTGTTTTATCATTGTGTCTGTCTGGGTGGTTTTCCCCTGCCGCCTTGTAATAGCTGACTCTGGATAGATGCTGTTATTATTCACTGGGTGGCCAATAAAATACAAGCAAGACACAAGGCAAAATCAAGCATTGCGCTCCTCACAAAACACACTTCCATTATTGATGAGGCGTATCCTGTCTTCTTACAGGCGGTATTGATTGTGTTTTGGTGTGATTTGGAGAGAGTGCAGAATGCAGAAAGAAAAAGCAGTATTTGAGAGATGCAGTGGACCTCCTGCTGTGTTAGCTATTACTGACATTGACTGCTTTTAACACGGGGGACTCAGACATCCAAAAGTCTGGCTGACTGGATGAAAATAGTGCGAGTTATGGATTTAAACCACGTTCATATTTTGCTAGACCCTGATGCACTGCACGTTGGGATAAAAAGTATCCCTTTGCATTTCTTTAAACATGAATTCTGAACCTGACTTCTTGACTGGAGGGCAATGTGGAAAGATTTCTCATCTCCGACCAAGCGAGCGCGGCATCGTCCCGTTTCAGGCTAGAACTGAGAAGCGTTCTGTTCCCGACAAAAGCATTACATACGTAACAGTTTGTATACAGCTAGCTTCTATTTAACATGCCCTCCATGCAGCTGTTAAAAAAGAAAATGCGTAAAGCTCTTTGTGCTCACTGCATGCCTTCCAGCTCAGCCTTAATCTGTCCTGAGAGAAGAGGGCTGGCCAGAATGGTAACAAGTGGACCAGGGCTCCCATTGTGCCTCAGATAACCTTGTCTCCTCTGCCTCGCGCTGATGCCGATGCATTTATTTTTCCACCCTATTCTGTTGAGATGAGCTGAGTTGATTTTTGACTTCAGATCCAAACACATCCTTTGTCTACACAGTTCAAGCCACTATAACTCATGACCTTTCTGTAAGACAAAAGTAGCAAATACACTGGATTTTTTTAAAACTAGTATATGCCTGTGCCTAATACTACTAAAACAGAACAAAACAGAATTAGATATGATGACGCGGTAACAGTCATGTAGACAATTAATTTTTTTTCCGTCCTCGTGCTTTGCGTTTGCAGTTGCGATCTTTTTCATTCGTTTTGACTCCAGTCTTGGCAGATGATGGAGGCGATACTGCCCCCATAGCTTCCTGTAGTGTATTGCAGTTACAAACATGCATTTACGTGGTATTAGTATACGACACATTGACAATGTAAATGTCGACTATTTGTTGTCGTCGACGTCATCGATGATGCCAAGGAATCGTTGTAGCCCTACTTGCAGTAGAAATTGAGGAGTGTTGTTTCTTAGGGTTGCTACTTTCTATAGATTTAATTTGTGGCTTTTTGAAGTAATTTTAGCAGCTTTAGTCTCGTCTCGCGACACGCGAGGGAGTTCAGTGGTGAGTCTGAGGCCTGCCATCCATACTCTGTCTAGTGGCTGTTATTGCTTTATTGGTTTTGCAGTCCAGCGATTTTCATCTAAACCTGCAAGTGGAGATTTGCTCATATCTCATCCCCATGGCTTTTTCCCAGCGGCAGTTTGACACGCTCACAGTAAATGATATTACAGACAGCCTCAGGCATGTTGTTGCTAGAGGCCTGTTAGGTTGGAGGCGATGGGGATGATGCAAAGCGGGGATGAGGCTTGGACACCTGGATCCACTGTCAGCTCAGTACTGGAGAGAGCTGCCTCATTATTCATAGCATGCTTTTTCCATTACAAGATTACTTTGGTTGTTTGCCCACAGAGATGATCTGTCACTTTAAACTCAGTTTTCAACAACACGTTCTCGGTTGTAATCTCAAAAGCATTTGATGCTGTTTCTTTGTTTTGCTGCTTTTCTTAATGGCATTAAAGCTCGTAAATTACTGCATTCAACTACAGCAAAAAGAATTATTACAGGATTTTCAGTATACGAGTCATTTTTCTTTTTTTTGGGGGGGGGTTAGAAGACTATCTACAGGCCCTCTGTGTACCAGTAGGTTCTCTTTGGCTTCAGTCACTTTCAGAGTCCTGTAAAAATACCAGATCAAACCCTACTTTGATTTCAAGCTTTGCTAATCAGTAGACTCAGCCATGTAATCTTCTGTAGAGCTACTGGATTTTCATTCCTTCTCACATTATCTCTGCTGGGTTTGTGTGGATGATGTAATGACCACTTTCACTCAGTGTCACCCTGTTGCTTACATGCCTTTATGTGATGGCTTCATGATCAGTAAGCAAAATAACATGTTTATGTGCAGATATTAAATAAGTAATATCTAGTGCCATAAACTGAGTTCTTGTACCAAAGTGTGCCTTGACTGTTTGGCTATGAGGTCAGTTCCTTGATCATTAATATGGAAATTGTCATGACCATTGATCAACCACCAATCAAAGTGCGTTGATCATTAATCAAAGATCATTGATCAGCAGCCATGAGTACTGTTTATAAGGTTGGGGAAGCCTGCAGTCAGCTGAAGAAGTCACTTTGGATGAGTGATGTAACGTTTCTCCCACTATAAACACTACGTCCAAATGAACTGAATACACCTTTTGGGGTATTCATGATATGTTAGAGTATTTGTGCATGTCCATAAAGTCTCTGTATACAAACAAAAGCAATGCGATGCATCTTGTGCTGCTCTGGGTGTATTGTCAGCATTGATCGCAAGATATTGAATAACCCACAGAGCCTACTTCTAGTACTTCCTTAGTTATCTTTTTATGGATGCAGCATGCTGTCAGCTGTAAGCTATTATCCAAAACTCCTCACTGTTGTTGCCTTTTTCATGAGGGTTGATTCCAGAAATCTTATGGCACTATTACCATGGTCTTAGTTTGGTGCTCGTAAGTGTAAAACAATGTCAGCCAAACCCTTACTGTTCATAGGCGAGTCGCCGAACTTAGATCTGTTTTGCATACATAAATACCTTCCTAACATTTCACCTGACAGGGTGTCATTATCACTCACCTTCTACATTTTATTTGCAGACACATCTCTCGTGTACAGGTAAAACTGATGAGACACTATCAGTTTTACCTCCAAACAACCACAGTTTAACTAGGTTACTTTGTTCACGGTCATGTGTGCTTCAAGTAGGAAAATTTACTTGACAGGGCCGAGAGTTTATAACACAAGCTTTTTAAAAAAAAATTATTCTGTTTGTTTGTAAAAGGAAACTTTTACTCATCTCATATTTTGGAAATAATGGGAAACTAATATTCTGTTGGTTAATACTTAGTAACTGAAGTGATTTTCCATGTTGGATGAGAAGCCATGCATGTTTAACTGAAGGCATTTCACTCCCAAAGCTTGCACATTGTACGCTTGGATGTGTTGATGACCGAGACAGTAAGAAAGAGTGGAGTGGGGTGAAAGGTTTGCCTGATGATTGCTTCCTAATGATGGCCCAAAGACTCGAGACTGCTTTCTGCAGCAGAATAGGAAGCAGAGATCAGGGATTGTGGAGGGGAAGACAGAGAGAAATCCAGCTGATGCTTCACTAAGCTCCATGCCTCTTAGTTACTGTTGCCATGCTTGTCTGCACATTTCAGGTTCACAGTGGTAACGGTGGCAAATTTGCTCACTGAAATTCTTAGTGTTTCTGGAATCACAGGTTCATGATGTCAGGCTATAGTTAGAGCAGTAACCATCACTATATTCCACAGAGTCACCTGCCAAATGGACTTGATTTGCCGAGTTGGAAGTAAGTTATTAGTAAGTTATTGGATATATTGTAATCTGATAGCAGTGAAACATAACCATGAAAACAAATGGAAATTCTTACATTAGTGGTTAAGGTTAAATGCATTTTTTATGGCTTCTAAAAATGTATTATTAGTAATTGTAACCTCTTGACACCACTTCAGATCTGATCTGTACCTGCTAGAATTAATTGGTACTTCTATTTATGACTGAGCTTGTTACATAATTCCTACCCTGACAGGCTTTGGAACAGTTACAATGTGAAAAGAGAGTGAAGAGTAAGACCTGAATTCTGCTCCCAAACAAGGCATCAAATCTTCTTCAGAACATTAATGTGAGCCTCCCTTTCAGATTAAACTTTCAGCAGGGCTGCCAGTGCCGAGTTGGACAGCAGGAAACAGAAGGATTTGCCTGCTGCTGAGTCCAGCAGGAATGTGCATAAGCCTCTCAAACAGAGAAGAAAAAGGGGAAGGTTCTTAAACAAAACATCACCTTGTAGGTTTGTACCCACAGGCTTTGGCATTTTTATTGTCTGCCATCAATGTGAGCAGATGATGATCAAAGTTGTATAACTGCTGCTGAATAATTGGTTTGGGCTCATTGGAACCAGTCGGGTTGTAACTTTTTGTTAAAGGGATCTGATTCAGTACAGTGCAGGGAGGTTTGGTGGCAGTGCAAAGCTGCGAAAAAGTTGTACTCGGCGGCCCAGTTGTTTTGATGTGAATTTGTTTCAGATAAATTGGTTGTATAGTTCTGTCTCCCAGAAAATTTCATGTGCATACCATTTAGATTTTGTAGGAGTTGCTGACCTTTTATTTAACTAAAATACTTCAGGAAAGGTCACACTCCTCTTTGCTCCCCATTGCCCACACTTACACATCTTGGCCAACGTTCTCTTTTCATACAGATGACTTTCCTCAGCTTTGTTGGGGTTTTTTTGTCTGTCAGTGACAAAGACCCACATTTGACATTATGCTTTGTGTTTTAAACAAAGGAGACTTTGACTCACGAAACATAAATTGAGCTTTTGAAAGGCTAGATTGCAGTAACTTTGTACAAGAAAGGCTGCGATAATTGCCCTAGTAACCCGCTTAACGCCCATATATTCTCTTTTTACAGTTGAGCAGATGGATCATTTAGATGACCTTTTTAGTCATTAAGATTTAATAAAATGGAGTGATGAAAAATACGCTTTGCAGATGTTTTTCTGGTTCCATTGTCCTTGTGGGCGATTATTACCTCTTGACAAGAAGACATTTTTTTTAATTTGATTGCAGTGCTAAGGAACATTGTTCACATCTCACATCTCTTATTTTATTACCTTTTTAAATTATTTTTCACAAAGATTAGCACAGTCACCAAAAGAGCATAGACACCTATCTAAACTTTGTATAACTTGTCTGTTGGATATGGAAAATGTAGTGTAGATCAAATTTGCTGAATCTGTTTTCTTCTTTCTTCTGAGTTAATATTCAGTTCTGAGTCGTGTTCTTTTAGACAGACCTGTAGTGTTCTGTCCATGACAGGCGAGGCCAAATTACAGAAAATAATACCAGCAGTTTTATTACAACTTTGTATTCAAACTAGGCTCAAGGGTGGAAAAACAAACACTCACAGTAGCCATGTGGGGATATATATGTGATATAGGGATTCACAGTAACCCTATAATCCTAGGTCCGCCCGTAGTGCAGGAGAGTTGCACATATTGTCATATAATCACATAATGGTGGCCTATCTAATTCGATTGTGTCATCATTAACTGAGCTGAAATCCTTTGACCATTCAACTCTTCATTTGCAAACACAAGCGACACTGTTGTCAAAGCTATTTGTTTAATTTTCTTTGCACATGGGGCAAGGGGATGCCAGCAAATACCTTTACACTCAGACCAGTGCCGACTGAGGCTCTTTGGCACCGAGCCTGGAAACGGGCATCCGGGCTGAGGTTTAGCCAGGGAGCTCATGTAGAGCTGAAAAGCCCAGACTGACCAGTAACACTCTGAGGCAGAAAACAGAACACAGCAGATGTTTAATTCTGCTGCCAAATAAGTTGGTAACCAGTTACTCATCGCCAGCCAGGCTAGTCTGAATTGTCTTGGGGAGTTTGATTTGGCTTCATTAATTGCCACTGGGTATATTACAGGACAGGCTGCAGGGCCACACAGGACCTGGGTCCATAGAAGAAGACAAACGGTCCAGAACTGTGCAGGGCGCTTTAATTGTGCTTGCTAAATTTGTTGGAACAAAGGTTCACTTTAAAGCAAAAGGCATCATGGTAATCTTGACTTTGGTGACTCCAGCTCATTAAAATTGCACCACATATATGTTAGAAATTATTTTTTCTGCTGGTAACAGCTGCAGCATTTGTGAAGAAATGATGCCATTTATGATCGAGTTAGATAGTAGATTAAATCCCTGTGACACTAACCGAACTCTGCTACTTTGTTAAAGTCGAACTGGAGTATTTCCAGGTATCCTGAACACTCCAGAGAAAATACTGTTTCTTTAGGGCAGGGTTGTCATGATACTTTCAAATTCAATACTGATACCCAGGAAAATGCTTGATTTTCAATATCATTTTTTAAACCACTGGAAAGATTTTGGCCCCATCCTGCAACAACAGACGTAGTGGCAACAAAAGGCATTTCCTGTAAATGTAAAATTGTTAATTTTACATAACTTTTTACAATAATTTCCAAATTATAAGTTAGATTTAAAACACTAGTATTTAAGATTAAGTTTAGAGGATTTATTAATTTTACAAATTAGAAAAGTTAAAGTTTCTGATTTTGTCTACGTCTGCCTGCAACCTCTCACTGTTCACACCGATCCACCTCATTCTGCAGCTCTTCACATCTTCAGCTCTGCTCTTCAGTCCTGAAACCAGCATAATCCTGCTGCTCTGCTCTTAATTTTACTCTTTATTTGCTCGGATTAGTTCTCCACACTCTATAGGTGAACTGAATAGAGAGTCTAGTTCCCCCAGTGCTCTGTTTGCACAGCCTGCCTCGTTCTACATGTGGCTGCATTCGGCACTTCCACGGCTTAATATTTCATGACCTGCAGTTCTCTAGCTGCAATGTTAATTAAAATAGATGGCTGATGTGTCCATCTATCCTAATGAGTTCCTGGAATAACAAGCACCTATAACACGTGTTATTTAGATTCAGCAGTGTGGAACACTAGACACATTTCCTGTTTGTTGTAGTAGTAGGAGTAGCTCTTCCTCAGAGTTTGCATTTAGAATTTTAAAAACTTTTTCTGACATTTAAATGTACCAGGCTTCGAGCAGCATGGTACGTTGTCAGCTTGTTCTGTTTGGATCAGCTCTTCTCTACTGAAGGGAGGAAGGGTCTCATAATTTGGCAAGAACCAGACCCTTATTTACTTTCTTGTAGGTCAGTAAACGCAGCATCATACAGAGATTTGTTAAAGGGAACGGCTCTTCTGGTAACACTTAAACCTCAGATTTCAGCTTCATCACACGTCCTCAAACACACTGCAACTTAAATGTGGGATCTCTGACTTCAGCTTTCAGAGGGCAGCCCTGGATGCAAGGGAGAAATAGTCTGTACAGGAGTAAGAAGAGTAGACTTGCAACTAGACCTGCATGTCCACAGAGTTGTGTAGAGGTCATGATAAGAAACACAAGGCACGACACGGACGCTTGAAACACAAATGCTTTGTATGTATCTCCACACATCACCTCTACACTTTCTTCCATTTTCATTCGATTCAGAGCCAAACCAAGCGAATTTATGCATGACACGCACAAACACACACACACCTGAGCTCTCAATCATCTCCCACTCTCCCTGAGCCGACAGTTTACAAGACAGGGAGAATGGAGACTGAATAATGGCATCACGTTTTCGTGCCTCGTGTGAATTCATGCCTCTGAAACCTGTCGTCTAATGAAACCGGCACGGAGCCTGGGACGGAGAGTGTGAGTGTTCGAGAGAGGGAGAGAGAGATAATGGAGGGGGAGAGGGAGAGAGAGGTGTGTGAAATTGTGATAGATGGAGAGAGCATGTTGAAGAGTGGGGGGTGGAGTTCAGTTGAAGTAGTGAGAAGCTGTGTGGTGTATCAAAGGGAAGGGAGAGTACATGAATCTATGTTAAAAGAGCAGGAGAGCTGATGAGAGTGTGTGTTGGTTTGCAGCTGGCGAGGTCTGTGTGCACGAGGCAGTGGCAATAATTCCCTGAATAAATAAACGTCATCCCGGCCAATTTGTCTCTGATAAGCAGCGCCTGGCAACCCTAAAATCAACTCCTGGAAGCACCAATTCAACTTCATGTGATGCCTTTGGTGTTGTTTATATCAAGGCTGCAGAGCAGTCAGGTCGTGAAAACCCATGGCAACAGGACATGACAGAGATGATACAGGAAGATGCATGGTGACCGTTCGTAGGGAAAGATGTTGAGTCAAATTAATAAAAAATAAATTTTTTAATGAGATGTATATGTAAAAAAGCGTGAATGGATTGTTTGCGAATCTGGGTTCTGAATGGAGCGATCAAGGAAAGATTAGGGAGAACGCAGCAAGACAGTGATGAATGAGCACAAGCAGATGGTTCGGTATACGAGGGAGGGGCAGACGAAAAGATGGAGGCTGAGCTGGAGAGAGAAACTTTCCAGGTGTGATAACAAGGTTATTTCCAAAGATGAGAGCGAGCAGAATTTCTCAAGGTTAGAGAAACGCACCCAGAAGAGTCCGGCGGATACGCATAAGTAATCTGCACATTTAAATTTTCTTTTGCTTTGAATTTGGAGTTGGGATTAGAAGATGGAGGGTGATTCATTTGATGAGCTTGTTGCTAGATTGGATTGGCCAAAGAAATGCTCCGCTGTCATTGGTTTTCATGTTGGCAAACGCGGACGAGGTGAAAAACCCAGAGAACACCTTCACTACGTGAGAAGTTGGAGTTTTTAAAAATGAACAAAGAAAAAAGCCTTTCGCTAAGATCTTCTGCTCTACATACAGAAGGGCAATTTGTCCCCAATCAGTTAATCCAGTCCAATCCTTTTTGTTTATATGTTACCAATTCACAGCAACAGTCACCTCAAGGTGCTTTATTTTGTAAGGTAAAGACTCTACAGTATTTCCAGTTCTTTGAAGTATCACTTGCAGGTTTTGTCATGAACATAAGGATTGAATAATCACTTACAGAGGATTTTAAGGGCTATTTTATTTCTATTTGGATCAATACCCAAATTGTTATCTTCAAATCCAAGACATTTTAACACAACATGCGTTGTCTGGGATGTCTTCTGTTCAAGATGTTTGATAAACACCAAAACTCCTTTTGGTATTAAAATCCTCTTTTCTGGACCATAGACAACAGGTTTGATACCCTTTTGTTGTTTTAGAAGAAAACAGGTCCGTATATAAAATGTTAGTGTCACATTTCATTTGCTTCACAACACAACAGTGTTAATGATTGACAGAGCAGAGGTGTCATTGTTGTGAACACATAGGAAGCACTGCATTTAGGAGCTATTGCACAAAACCTTTAGAGGAGTATTCTGAGACGGTATCTTTGACAGGCCTCTGTCTTTGCGTCAGCAGTGTCACATTGCTATGGGAGCCTCAAGCGTACCTGTAGGTGATGGAAGTGACAGAAGGGAGGGAGATGGGGGTTGTGTGGTGCAGCAGAGGGGCTCTGCTCTACCAACGGTCGCGCCAATCTGTCAAGATCCGGCAGGCAGCCAGGGCATCTTGCTATCAGCTCCGCCCGCCTGACTGCAGTGTATTTTTAGAGTGATTTAGAGGTTCCTGTCTATGATGATAATAACACTGCAGCTCCTGCATGAAGCCAGACACTCTCCTTTTGAATGGATTCATAGATAAGAAGGGATGGCGAGCAGACTCAGGAATTCTAGCTGTTCACGCAGCTTCTGATATGAAATGGGGACGGCTTTAAAGGGCAGTGCCACTGACTTTTACCTCTGAAATATGGTGGTAATGTATGCAAACCGAACTAAAGCAAACTGGAAGGCAATAGTAGAAAGGGTGTAGATGATCTGATGAAATAGTCATTTTGATGATATTTCCTATATAATATCCTATAACTCCTTTTTTCACTTTAATTTCTAAGGAGGGTTTTGATTTACATAAAGTTGAACCTTATAGGCACAAAGTCAGTTTTAATAACTTATAATAAGCAGTTCCCTGTTCCTGTAATGTCTTATGATTACTAGTCTCCTCCTCAGAATGGAAAAGGCAATGAAATGTGGCAATGTGTTTGAATTAGTCCTACTGTGACATGCTTTATATGAACACACATTAGCAAAGGAAAAACATTTTAAAATGTCACTGAATAACAGACAAACACACAGAGCTGCTCCTGTGGCTGCAAACTGATCATTTTTTATGGTTGCTACCATTCGCCTTGGCTGAATGCTTTTGCCCATTGATTGGCCACTCCATATCTTTCTGAAAATATTAATTCAACAGTTTTAAGTTCTGTTTTTTTTTCTTCCCTTCTTTCTTTTCTTTTTTTTATTAGAAATGCACTGATTGCAGCTTCCTTGGCTTCTTGGTCTTTTTTTTTTTTTAACTGTGCCTACTTTTTGCTGATTTCAATGATCTGAGTTCTGATTAGCTTTAAAAGATCCATCTTGAACTGCGTGAGAGGGATTTTTTTTTTTTATTGGTTTGTTGTTCAGAATGTTTATGTGGTGGTGTGTCAGTGTCACAAGCTATTGTCATGTTAGCTTGTGGCTGTGAATGCGCATCCAACTATTTATTTGAAGTATTATAAACATTTTAAATGTAACTGCTGTCTGGGTTGATGTAATTATGTCCAATGATTTGATTTAAAGCTGTACATTTACAGCAGCAGCAAGCCTGTTCTGTATTCACAGTAAATTGAGCAAAAATGTAAGCGTACTTTAAGTAGTAAATTAATTATATTAAAGTTAAACACACTAATTTACAGTATAAGTAACGTAAGCGAGAGTAGAGTGTGTAATTGTAGCTATATTTGACAAATTTCAGTTAACGCCACACACACACAGTTTTTCTAAAAGCCACCAGACACACAAATTGTTAGTACTTTGGAAAAAGGAAAGCTACAGGGTTTGGTTCTAATAAAGACAAACCCATTGAGCGAGCCTGAAGAACAATGCTAATGCCAAATGAGACGGTGGCTAATCAGAGAGAAAATTATCTTGACCATGTGATCAGTGAATGTCCTGTCAAAGACGTACACAGGCTTACACTCCAAAAACACAAAATAATCAGTAAAGCAAGTTTAAAGTGGATTGGATGAACTGTTGTCAACAGAGGCAAAGAACAGCAACACACATGCAGGCCTCTTGGACTGAGTAGTGCGATATGTGACGTGCTTATCCTCAGGTTAGGGGTAAATCATCGTTGTTGGAGCGATAACGCTGCACAGACTAAATCTTTGTAGAAAATAGATCCAACTGTTATCTGCACTGACTTTTCACTTTCTCTTAATAAGTTCAGTGCATCTCTTCAAAAAGGCAATGCACTGTGTACAGTTTGCAGCTTTTTCCATGCATGCGTCTTTAGGAGAGCCTCTGATGTATGTAAAACCAATGCCACTGTTAATTGCATAAATAAATATTCATATGAGCAATAATTGATGGAAGAATTTCAATTGTTTGATCTTGTGTGTTGTACAGGTAGTTCTCAACTGGGGGCAACCATCGTGGATGCAGTAGATACTCTGTACATCATGGGTCTGCACGAGGAGTTCAAGGATGGCCAGGAGTGGATTGAACAGAATCTGGACTTCAGTGTGGTGTGTACCCACCTTCCCTCTCTACACATAAAATACCCAAGAACACTTGGGTATAATTAAGCCTTCCATTAATATCTTAATGATGGTCTCCAGCTTGTCCACATAATGCTCTTAATGTGCTGCTGTCATAAGAGATGACTTGCACTTAAATAAATATCACCGGAGTGCTCATTGATCTGATGCATGCTTTCTTGACATGATTTTTCATCAGCCCATCAGCACTATTAGACCATAAATAATATGCAAACATTACTCAAAATCCCTGTGAATGTTGGCACTGAATTGTCACCAATTAATTCATCTAGATTGTATCACTCCAGTGTTGCTGTTGGAAACTATTAGACTAGAGAATATTTTCAGTATTTATCCTCATATCGAGCATTATAGTAATAATGATTTCAAACATTGCTTCATTCAGGCTGTGTTTTGCAGTCACAATCGTGACTTTGTCCTCTCTATCCATTTTCTTCTCCCTTCCTGTCCTCATAGCCTTTTCTGTTAAATGTCTTGTCCATCAGTTCAGCAGCTCCCCTCATTTATTTCCTCTGCTTCAGTCTCCCATCACCAGCTTTTCTTTCCTTCCTTTCAGATGTCAATCACCTCTTTTTTAAAATAATAATAATAATAATAATAATAATAATAATAATAATAATTGGTTGCATTTATATAGCACTTTTCGGGGCCCTCAAAGCGCTTTACAATTCCATTATTCATTCACTCTCACATTCACACACTCTTGGAGGCAGCTACAGTTGTAGCCACAGCTGCCCTGGATCACACAGACAGAGGTAAAGCTGCCAAACACAGGCACCAACGGCGCCATCACCAGTAGGCGGTAGGTGAAGTGTCTTGCCCAAGGACACAACGACCGAGACTGTGCTGCTTGCTAGGGTCGCAGCTGTTGATTATTTTAGTAATTAAGTAATGTATCGATAATTCCATCGATTAATCGAGTAATCTGATAAGAAATGCTGTTCTCTTATTAATGAACACACAGGTTTTTCAAAATGAACTACTCATTGGTTTCCATTTTTAGAAATTGCAGTTTTTTAGAGTAAACAGCTATCAAAAACAAAAAGAAAACAACTTAACCCTTTAAAATGGCACGTAAATACAATCAAATTACATTTTTTAAAGAAAATATTTTCTTAAATGCAAAAATATATAAATAATCTCAAATAGAGCCAAAGTCAAAATAAAATAAGATATACATGGAATCTAACCTAAGGCAGATCAATTGACCTTCAGTGGTGATCACAGGAACAGTGCTGCTGTTTAGGACGCTAGAACCATGTTTTCTTTCACTCAGTCTTGGTGATGGCGCCGCCGCTTTGCTCTTCACGCTGTGTAAACAGACTCTGGCTCCACGTTAAACTTTGACACCATCATCATCTCTGCTGTTGTGTTATCAGTGTGTTTGCCCTTAATGTCAAAGTTTTATTGTCACGCTGCTCCTAAATGCGTTTATATTGCAGGGGTGTTTTAGCTGCAAACGTGTCTCCATGGTGACGCTACGGAGCCATGTGTTAAAGGAAGCATCGAAGCAGAGAATTTGTGTTGAGAATTATTTTGCAATTGAAGTATTCAAATTATGCCATGAATTGTTGCAGCCCTTCTCCTCCTATATACTCCATTATTAGCATTTTCTGCTCTTAAGCGTGCTTCATACAACTCGCCTCATTCACCCATTTACACACATTGACATAAACGCTTTTTTCTATGCTTTCCTACCTAAGTGTTTACTATCTAACATTCGTACATAACCCCCGAAGTTGGAAAACAACTTGGGAGTTAGTATCTTGCTGAAGATATTTGGCATGCAGCCTGAAGCAGGAATTGACCAACCTTCCGATTAGTAGATGAGCTGCTCTACCTCCTGAGCCAAAGCAGCTCACTCATTCCCCATCTTTCACTACTCACTCGCTCCTCAGTGCATTCTCAGCCTTTAAAAATACCTCTGTATTTCTAAATAATGTGGCTTTACATGTAGTCTTGTTTATTCTAATCAGTTTTCCCTAAATTCAATTCAGTTCGTCTGTCCACATTCTGGCAATCCTCTTCTCTTTTTATTCCTGTCTTTATACCGGCACCAAACTCTGGTGCCCAAGCTTCTTAGTACACCTACTGAGCCAATCACAGGACACCAAGCAGGGGATCTAACAGCCTGACACTTGGAGGGCTAATTAACCTCGGGATCACTGTGGTTCTGCAGAGAAGAGGAATGGAGAGAGTGAGAGGAGAAAGGCTTAGATTGCATGGAGGACATGGGTGAAATTGGGTTAGGAGAAATGCAACTGAGAGAGAAACTGAAACTGGTCAAGATCAGTCACAGTTTAGTTGAATGGAAGGAGGAAGATTAGGGGGGAGGGCAAAATAGCCGCAATATGGGTAAAATAGATGGGCAAGGGAAGGAGGAAAAAATAAAGGTTAAGAAAAGAAAAGATGGGGAGACAAGACAATTATACATAAAGATATACAGTGGGGCAAAAAAGTATTTAGTCAGCCACCGATTGTGCAAGTTCCCCCACTTAAAATGATGACAGAGGTCAGTAATTTGCACCAGAG
>NW_005187558.1:452791-454036 GCF_000239375.1 Pundamilia nyererei
TTTTTTTTTCACATTCTGTCTCTCACAGTTGAAGTGTACCTCTGGTGCAAATTACTGACCTCTGTCATCATTTCAGGTGGGGGAACTTGCACAATCGTTGGCTGACTAAATACTTTTTTGCCCCACTGTAGGCATCATATACAGGAATACGAAGGGTGGATATTTGTGAAGTGAAAAGGACAGAGGAAAAGAGAGAGATACACCGGAAGATTTTATAGTTTTTAACCCTGAGAAAACAGTAAAAGGATACAGAAAGAGATGAAAATTGGCACAGTCATCTTACAATTGTCCCATTTGGATTCATTAAATAAAAGTAGCAGTGTCTTCTCCAGCACAGTGATATCCAAAATACCCACTGGAGCAGCTAATGTAATAAAAGTTCCCTTAGCAGCATGAGTATGAGATTTGTGCCTTACGAAAAAGATGGAGAATTATTAAATGTAAAACAAATGCAATGACAGTGACATGGAGATAAGAGCGTGAGGAAACAAAATTGCGAATATGCTCGTGTGAAGTAATAAAAATCAGGCAGGAGAGGAGAGCCCTCTGGTTACTTAGGAGGGAGAGGAGAGTGGAGATTAGAGGGAGGAGAAGAAGAGAGAGGATGAGATTTGAAGCTGCTGTTAACAAGTGAGAGGAGGAGGGAGGCGTGTCGCTGTGTTTTCATTAATAGCCTGGTTTGATGCTCTTATACCTGTGTGCATTAGGCAGGGGATTCAGGCATAAGCTTCCAGCTATACTATAACATTCAGGAAAGGTTTAGCTAGCTTAGGCTAAACCTTAGAAATATGGTCATGGCATTACTCTGGCTTTTGCAGGGGCCTTTTACAAAACAGGTAATATCCCAGCTTGGAGTGAGCCATATTTTTCTTCCAGCCTGCAGTGGCCTGGCGGTGTAATTGGCAGCAAAAGTGTTATTAAACTTGGCCCTTGTGAATATCAAAGATTTGTTCAACCTAAAGAGAGCAGCTGTACCCAGCTTCCCCAGTCAGAGCACTGAGGCTGGAACCAGGCCATAGTCTGCATTTCCATTTGGGAGATTAAATACATCACTCTTAGTCGAGTTTAATCACTTTCCAGTGCATATAGGAGTGCAAGTTGCCCAATATTACATTGAGGTTAGCTGCTTCTGTGTGTGCACCATCATTGTACTATAGTACTACAAGTACTATAAGCTACTTGTAGACGTGTGCACATCCTTAAACCAGTATTTTATTGAGGCACCTTTTGGTTTAATCTCGGCAT
>NW_005187558.1:454100-464482 GCF_000239375.1 Pundamilia nyererei
TGTGTGTGTGTGTGTGTGTGTGTGTGTGTGTGTGTGTGTGTGTGTGTGTGTGTACACACACACAGTATTTATTGGCTTGGCAATATTTGGCCACTCTTCCTCGCAGAAGCACTCCAAATCTGTCAGCTAGAGAGGGCATCTTCTGTGCACAGTCCTGTGCAGGTCAGTCCACAGATTGTTCTGTTGGATTTAGGTCTGATCCAAATAACTGATTTGGATGTGTACTCTGTGTCATTGTCCTGTTGGATGGTATAAGTCCTCTTCATCTGCAGCATTCTGGCACTTTTGCTGTTTGATTGGTATTTGACTGGTATAATTTCATCCACTTAAGGAGGGGATTATATGGGACTAAAGCCCCAGTTCCAGCTGAAGAAGAGCATCCTGAAAGTGTAAGAATGCCACCACCGTGCGTGGGTATGGTGTTCTTTTTGGTTATGCAACAAAAAGTGTTGTTTTTGGACAAAAGTACCTTTTGGAATTGTGGCCAAAAAATTCAGTCTCACACATTTTCCTTCATGCTTTTGGGAGAATTTATGCTTAAGTTTGTTTGTTTTGGGGGTTTGGGTTTTTTTGTTTTGTTTTTTTGCAAATTGTACTTGGGTTTGGATTAGAGCTGGGCAATAGAACGATAGCGATATGTATTGCGAAATAACTTTTTCTCGATAGAAAAATTGAACTATTGCGATAGGCCTCATCGCTCTTGTCCTCTTAAAAAACAACAACAGCCAATCCAAATTAAGTAGTGCAGAGCCGAACCAATCACAGCCGCAGCGTCGCGTCACGTGACTTGTTACGTACAGCACAAGTGCCAAGCCGCACATGTGTATTTGTTTTGGGAAGCACCAGCCGCCGTGCCGCCCGGTAATGGAGGAAATGAGTGTGCCGACTAGAGAAAAATCGACCGAGAGCGTGACTGAAGGTTACCGAAGAGAAAACAGATGATGGTTCCAACGCCGGAGAGATTGTCGAACGGAAGAGCCATAGAAGTTCCGTAGTGTGAAGGTATTTCGGCTACCTTCACACTATGTCTGACAAAAAGAGTTGTGCCGAAAGCAAGTCTGGAAATACAATAAAGCGGTGCAGCTCAGTCTCTGACTGGAAGCGCTAATTCGTCATTCGGGTTTTGTCAGACTAAAGTAACTGTTAAAACTGTTTGAAAAGCTCAGCTATACAACAAGGAGAGATTGAGAATTTCCTTTTAGTTCTCAGTTTATTTGATATTGACAAAAGTTAGTCAGTTTTGTCTGTTCTTCTGTAAAACAAATTAAGATTTATTTTTAGAATTAATATTTTGTTTCTAAGTGGAATTGACAATTTAGTCTGTTTCGTTTGTTCTATTTTGAAACTTAAACGCTTTAGCGGCTGCCTTTTGTGTAGTTTGCAATATTTGCCTTTATTTATCTGAAAAAGTCTCATGTTTCTTAAGTACATCTACCCTGTTGAACTTATTATGGGAAATAAATATTTAAATAAAACAAGCTGCTGATTATTTCACATTTTGCTTGTGAGCAACGGCACATTTAAATCTTACAAATATAGTTATTTGGCTTATATCGTGATAGATATCGTTATCGCCTGAAATGAAAAAAAAAACATATCGTGATATGAAAAAATCTCATATCGCCCAGCTCTAGTTTGGATGCTTTTCTTTGCCAGAAAGGCTTCCGTCTTGCAATCCTGCCCCATAGTCCAGACAAATGGAAAATACATATTGAGATTGTTGTTACATAGTACACAATGGTGCTTTCCAGAAATTCCTGCAGCTCCTTTAGTGTTACTCTAGATCCTCTGATAGGCTCCCGAGCTAGTTTTCACCTTGTCTTTTCATCAGTTTTTGGGGGACATCCAGGTCTTTGCGGTGTCAGTTTTTGATGACTGTCTTCACTGTGTTCCTGGTATATTCAGTGCAGTGGAAACTTTGGTACCTTTCTTCTGACTGATACCTTTCAACAGTGAAATCTCTTTGATGCTTTGTAAGCGGTCTGTGAACCAAAGCTTTTGATGCAGCAGGCAACTAAGTAAATGTCAGGAAGGTCCTGCTAGGACCGCTGAACTGTATTTGGGGTTAATCAGTCTCTTTAATTGATAGCAGGTGTGTACACAAGAAGACAGAACGCTGTCTGCTGCTTCAACAGCGTATTCCTTTAAAGGTGTGCCGACTAATAGATTTGTTTGTTGAAATAATTGAATTGCTTTGAAATCATTGTCAGTGAGTTATTGTGGTCTCTTTTTTTTTTTTTAACCTCACTAAAACCTGGTATTTAAAGAGGTATGTGTACACCCTTTATAGCCACTGTACTAAGAATAGTTGCTATTCATCATTCCATAGCATTCATTAAAGTAGTTCCTGCAACTCCAAATTCATCCGAATATGTTGTCTTCCATTTTTTCTTAGTTTAGTTTGATATGCGGGGGAGAAGAATTCAGTGCATCATGCAACAATACACAGGAACATGTGCCTGTGGCATCAAAGCTAGTGGATGGTTCAGTTCTAACTGTAATCTTTAGTCTTTTAGAAATATGTAGAGTGTAATTTACCATTTTGTTTCTTGTTGAATGACCTGACATCTTTGTAGCATGTTGCCCCGTTCCTAGAACCCAGTTAGTTGAGTGAGCAATAAAGTCATTAGCCTAAACAATGAAAATAAGATCCAAGTTATCAAAAACTCCAGCTGAATTGTGCTGTAAGCTGTTTTGAAGTGGACTGCGAACCATACATGAGAAAATAACAAATATTTTTGAAATATGTGATTGCAGAGTCGTGACATTATTTCCCTCGTCTTCATCTTGCATAAACATAGTAAATTGGTCTCTCTCTCTGTGTGTGTACACACAGTATTTATTGCTTAAAAGTAACTGTGCGGTTCTTGTGTGCTTTTAGCAAATTTATGCACATTTTTATTGCATATGTTACACCTGCGCTCGTCTACCTCTCAATTCAGCCACCCACTTGCCACCAACACATCCTCCAGCTCCAGCTTTACCACTAATGAATGATTAAATAGCTGCCATGTCAGTTTGAGCCAAGCAGTGAGTCATTGTTGGACTCTCTAGTGTCCTGGTTAGACCCCCGCATTGCAGCTTGCCCTCAGATGATGGATGTGTCGGCATGCGAACTGCATCTATGCTAGGCCCAAACATCCAGCAAACTAATAGACTTTGTTAACTAATGCATTAATGACCCCAATCAAAATGAGGATTTGATCTGATCCCATGCAGCAAGGAGATTGAAATACTGATTAATTCTAGCTGTTGTTTGAGCCCAGTCTGATTTCCTGGATTCATTTGAGTTCTTTATTCAGATTTCTTTCCTAGCATATGATGTTTCTGGCAATAAGAAATGCAGACACATGATTCACAGTCTTTGACAAGGTAGAAAAGGCCATTCTGCTGTTAAAATTTTTATACCATTGCTGAGCTTTTGTGGTCCTGCTCACTTTAAGCTGTCATGTTTGGCATGATTAGACACATCTTCTCCCATCAGTTTCCTTCTTCTAGAAGCCTTTTTACTGAAGGTGAAAGCAGTGACTTACTGTGTTGGCTCCTCTCGTGTCATTTCCAATGACAGACGTTAATATTTTAGCTGAATCGTCTGGATGACATGTTTTATCAAATTTGAAGGTCTGTCATCAGATTTGTTGGGATACTTCAGTGAAATCACACACTGTGAACCAAACAAACAAAAAGATGCATTCTCACCAGCTGTTGAGATTCCAGGTTTTAATATTAATATTCTTTTGTAAATTGATTTTTTTTTAAATTACATTGTAAAATGTTATTGTTGAGCTTTTAAAACATAATGTTTTCAAATATGTTGTTTCATGCAAGTATCTTACACCAGGGATGTTTTAACATCATATAAAGCTCTGGGAATAAACAGCAATTAGGGTTGGGAGAGATGTTAAAATCGACAGTCTACAAATATACATTCAAGGAGGTGTGAAACATTAACCTGTGTGTCTCTTACCTTTTATTGTTAACATAATGATTAAAATCCAGCTAAAACAGAACCTTTCAGAATCAGCTTTATTGACAAGTATGTGTGAACTGGGCTCCGGCTATTTCTTTGCTTTCAGTGTACAGAACAGAGTAGATGGCAGACAATACTGAGAACATGACACCAACACGTGTAGCATGTTCATGTTGCGTTTACAGAGTTGATGGCACTGTTGATTATAAAGGGTTTAATAATTCCCATATTGACACATGTGGGCACACATGCCTATTCGCTTTAATGTACAGTTAGGTCAGTAAATATTTGGACACAGACAATTTTTTTTTCTAATTTTGACTCCATACATTACCACAATGAATTTTAAAGGAAATAACTTCAATGCGGTTGAAGTGCAGGCTTTCAGTAGGTTGAAAAAGATTGCATAAAAATGTGATGAACTAAAGCATTTTTACCACAATACCTTTAATTCAGGGGCTCAAATGTCATTGGAAAAATTCAGTAACTAAAAATAAAATCTTCATTTCTAATATTTGGTTGAAACCTTTTGCTGGCAATGGGTCTAGTCTTCAACAAGCGAAATGCATGCTATATTATGTATCTGTATTATGAAACACTGACAGATCTGTTTGTACTGATACATGTTGGATATAAATAGAGGGGGGAGTGAGTGTTGTTAAGAGTGTTAAAATAGAAGATCATATAATGAAGTGACCCTGGTGTTCTGTTTAGTAGCTCCATGACAAAATACATGATTTCCGTCCAACCGTATATTCCTGTGCTGCTCTCAAGCCTCACTGCACAACCTGTGTAACTCCGGCTACGTCCACACGTACACGGGTATTTTTTGAAAGCGGAGATGTTCTGTTTTCGTTTGTAAAAAAAAAATCCCGTCCACACGTAAAAGCCAAAAACGAAGGAAAACGCTGCCGGGAACATGCCAAAGCAGCAGGTAGCGATATATTCCTGACCGTGTAGAAATGTTGGCCAATCAGAAGTCTAGAAGCCTGGGTGGGAAAGAGTAAACAAAGATGGCGCATAGAAGCAGCACTGAGTCCTATGTGTGGAGGACTCAGTGCTGTGTGTGTATATGTAAGCATTTAAACACTGCAGAGAGGAAAAATGAACAGTAACGGTATTTTGTCTAAGTCCGCCATGGTAGAAATTCATTTCACTGAAACAATAACCTGGCGCACAGTGTGACGTCAAACTGTAGAAATATTGGTCCACACGTAAACGCAAAAACGGAGTTTTCGAAAATATCCACCCTGGCAGGAGTTTTTAAAAAATCTCCATTTTCAGTGACCGAAAACGCCGTTTACATGTGGACAAAAGGTGCAAACGCATAGAAAAATCTGCGTTTTCAAAAATACCCGGGTACGTGCGGACGTAGCCTCCCACTTCCCCCTCTGTGCTCACCTCAGGCTTTTTTGTTTTTGTTTTGTTTTTGTTTGTTTTTTTTTAAAATCAGGGTTGTTTTGTCCCTGCTTTTCATTGGGCTTAGTGCTTCTAAACTGCAGCTGTAAATGGCTAACAAGTAAAGGCTGACTCATGCTGTAGACCATAGGTGTCAAACTCTGGCCCCCGGGCCAAATTTGGCCCGCAGCCTAATTACATGTGGCCCGCGAAGCCATACCAAATTATTATTAGAGCTGGCCTACTGGTATTATACAGCTAATATATATATATTGCTTAGTATTAAGCTTTGCTTGTTCCATATTCAGTTTTTTAGCAAAACTTGTTTGAGTCCATAAGAAAAGATTCATTCTTATATCTGGAGGAAGATTTTTTTCCCAATAAATATTAATGTTAGCCCAGTTTTGAATTTTGGCCCACTGTGTATTTGAGTTTTACACAATCCTGCTGTAGACGGATGCCAGCCTTCGGCTGGATGAGAGCTTCCCAGTCGCCACCTTTCATCAGGTTTAACACAAACCTGTAGCTCGTCTTGCCTTTCAGTGGGTTTTGTTGAAGTGCTGATTGTGTGCCGGTAAAAATGAAAACCTTTTTAGTTGGGCTTAGTCTGAAAACTTTGCAGAGAGAAAATATGTGCAAGTTGAAAATAGGTTTATGCAGGCAGTATTCAACACTTTTCCCTTCCAGCACTAATCCACACATGGGATTTGAGGCAGGAAGCAACTCTGGTACTTTAAGACACATTCAAACAGCTTGCAAAATAAAAATTAACTCAACATCGAGTGTACGGCTGCTACATTCTCTCTCTCTCTCTCTCTCTCTCTCTCTCTCCTTTTTTTTGCTTATACTCAAGTGAAAGCCTCAACAATGATAGGGCTTCACTATTTCAGGAGCAAATCAGACCTGTTATATCTGAGAGGCCAAAATCCACCCTGCTGCGAACAGCCCATAGATCAAGAGATACTATAGAGATTGTGGGGTTTACCTTCAAAAGATGCTCAGATTTTCAGACATGAACCACAGTATTGTACAGCTAGATGTAACACTGTATGCCTCTGTAGATAAGAAAAGCATTCTTTAGGGAAATGTGCCTGTGGGGGAAGGCATGCCAAGAAGGCTCACTGTTCCCTGTATAGCTCTATTGAAAAGACTTCCCAGCAGAAGCATTATCTGACAGGTTATGGCAGCTCTTTGCACTGAAGGAAATGCAAGAAGCCGAGAGAGGCTCTTGAATGAATTAAGTGGATTAGATGAAGCTAGGCTGACATCAGGGCCAGGTTTGCGCTAATGTGAGTACCGGTGCTGACCAGTGTTCAGGGCTGAGCATCACAACCAGTCTTTGAATGTTCTTGTTCACATGTGCTCCTGACTCCAGGTTAGAGTTACCTCATCAGGTTACAGAAGAGAGCGCGGTAAACTCTGAGTACTGTAATCAGTAAGGCTCAATGATAAATATTTGATGTATTTATTTGAACCATGCTGTGGCTGATCTTAACATGTTATAGCCACACAATGTTCCTGCACTCCTCCGCTTCTTTCTCCTATTCATTTACTGTAAACAGAGGTCATTCAGCCTGCACTTTAAAAAATGTGTAGGCAGAGTTCTCTCATCTTTGGTACGTTTTCATTTCTAATGTGAAAATATCAGCGCAAGGTCATGTTGTAAATTGCAAGGAGCTCTCAGCATTTGAATGTACGGGACCAAAAAGGCGTTCCAGGTGAATAACATTTCTGCATCACAGTCGCTGTGTCATCAACCATGTTGTCAGTCACAGTCTTCCAATTTCCCAAACACGAGGAATGCTGTGGTTGGAAGGAAGCTGCAAGGCCAGCAGTACAAGCATTGCACAGAGTGAAATCAGTCAAGTGTGTACATGAAAGTCTTAATTAGGTTCTCCTTTGGAGGCACATTAATTGGGATGAGCAGCCAACTAATTCGAATTGGCAAACAATAACCATGGTAACAACTTTAGACCCAAATAATGTGCGAAATCACCTTAACCACTTCGTGTACTCGTGGTGGCTTTAGTTCAGTGTTTAATCCTCAAGACGTCTTTTCTCTCCTGTCGCTCTCACACGTTCCACTTCATATCTGCTGGCAGGTTACTGCCTTGTTGCTCAGCGCTAATGATTCAAAGATTTTTGTTTCACTTGGACAGCTTTTACTATCTGATCTGTCTGAAAGTACCTTTCCACTTTGCATCTTTTGCTGCATGACATGCAAATCAGCCATAACATTAAGAAGCCATTGATCTTAGTGTTTTGTTAAACAGCACCACTGGGCTTCACCAAAGCCAGAAATGAATACTGTTCACAGTTATGTATCCAGTGTCACCAGAGAATAGAGCCAATAGGGGAGTGCTGTTTTGCCTGTTCTGTTTAGATCTTGGGTATTAGTGATTACTTTGTGCCATTTCCTGTAGCAAGCTGCTTTATTTAATGATTTTTGTGCTGTCTTAATTTTCCAGAATGCTGAGGTGTCAGTGTTTGAGGTCAACATTCGGTTCATAGGAGGATTGCTGGCTGCCTACTACCTCTCTGGACAGGAAGTAAGTACTTATTTGCTTGTGTGTATTGTATATGAGAGTGTGAGAATTTTTTAGTGTTATTTTTTCTACATTGGACAGAAAATTGATGAAAATAGATGTTAGTTCAAATCACCTGGGCTATAATCCTCAAAAATGATCTTCATGTCTCCTTGTTTCATCTCTCCTCTCCTCTCCTATTAAAGCCAACAGGCAAATTTTGCCTCTTGGTTTAAGGAGCTGGTGAACTTTAAATCCAACCATCCATCTTTCTTTTTCTGTTCTTTTCCACCTCTTCTCTGTCCATCCAATCCGCTCCAACTTTCATGCCCAGCCGAGCAGTGCTCCCTCTATAATAGGAGCAAATACATCAAACTCGCCCAGCACAACCTCCACGACTACTGTGCTCCCAAGAATTTATATGGGGGGGGTTACTGCCCGCCAACAGATCTCGAAAGAAATCAGTGCTTTTCTTAGCCTTTTCACTTCACCACAAATACAGCTCTGACACAGTTGCTAACTTTCAATATTGTCTCCTGTAAATCCTGATTTCCCTTCCTTTAGTCTTTGTTTCTCAAACCACAGCTGTCAGAAATGCCTACAAGTACACCCTGAAGATACAGAAATCAAGCGGTGTTTTTTGCGAGTAGACAGCCAGTGAAGTTCTCAAAATAAACCACGATGGGCATTTTGCTTTGATTATAGGGCCACACCTTTAGATGAAGGCTGCTGTGGTTCATCTAAAGGTGAAGGTTGTTTTTGTAAAGACAAATCTATTGTCTTGTCCTGTCACTAATATTGTTCTCTTCGTACCTTTCATGTACATCAAGAAGTAGTCTGAAAAAAAGAAAATTCCGGTCTTTTAAGTGACATTTGTGAAAAATATGATCAGTTTAGTAGCAGACACCCCATTCACATTAACTTGATGCTAGTGGTCAAGACTTTTGTGGCATTTTCTTGCCCTTTATGCTTTGCTCATTGTGGGAAACCATCAGCTTATTCTGCTGTCCTAATGTCTAAAGAGCACATTTTTGCAGTGAAGCCATCTGGTCAGAGAATGTGTGTGGGGTGAGCCAGTCATTTAACTGCTAAGACGAAAGCTCAATCGGATGATAGCCAGTGGTTTTAAAATGCATTTCAATAACCGCAGTTATTCATTTGCTCTTGATAAAGGCCTTGTACCTGCTATAGATTGCATATAAATGATAGATCAGAGGCAGGGTTGCTAATTTGTCAGCTAGTTAAATCTGTTTTTAAACTGTACGGCTCTAATAAACATAATCATTAACTGTACCATGTAGCAGAGACATCAGAACTATTGTTTGTACCAGGCTGTTAGTGGACTTTTTAATGCTGCAAGGTTGGGCTTTTGTATTATGGGAGGCTGTGTACATGGACTCACTTAGAGCTGGACTCAAGTAGCGATTTAAAAAGTGATGGCAGTTCCACATTGGCCTCATTTCAGACATGGAGTCTTTGACTTGGTTGCTTGCATGTCGCCAAGCGTCCTTACATAAGTTCAATAGATGAAGAAAATATCACAGAGGTAAGGCAGCAGGCCCACTTAAGTTTAAAGTGGGCTGTATGTGACATCCCTGCTGTAAGGGGAAGCTGTGGCTGAATTAAAAAGAGGGTAAATATAGACGTGAGTGTCTCAAAGTTCAAGTTTTGTATTTCTTTTTTAGTGGGGAGAGTAGAAAGCATAAACTAACCATTTATTTACAATTAGATTTTGGTTAACAGCTGAGGAGAAATCCAAAAAACGTATTTGAAAATTGGAATGAAAGACCGTTAAACACCCTAAAAGTAACACGTTTGTTTTGTTGGGTAATTAAAGCCATGAAGAGAACAGATTAGTCATTTGCAATGTTTCAGAAGCAGATTTTAAAAAAACCAAAAAAAACAAAACAATCTTGTTCTGCCCACTCACTGAAAAATGCTCAACAAACTTTACTAAGTCACACTGAGTGTCCAGAGGTTGTGGGTTGGATTTATGGAACCGATAAACATTGTGATAATTTACTGCGAATAACAACAGAAGCCCAAGTGGCTCACAAGCCAAACTTAATGCCACTCTTGTTCCCCACACTGCACTTCACCTCCTATTCCCTTGCTCAATTTCACTTCCCCCACCCAAATCAAACTCAGTCATTCATCAGAGCCCACTGGAGTGATAATAGAAGCAGTGGGAGGTGGAAAAAGAGGGAGATCGAGCATGGGAGGGCTTAGAGGAGAGACAGTGATGGAGGGAACAGAGGAGAGGGTGGAGAAACCTGTGCGATGGGACAGTGAAGATGAGTGGAGGGTGTTTGGAGGTGATTGTTACAGATAAAGAGATGTGAGTGGGGAGTGAGGATGATGAATGACTCTGGAGGGGAAAAAAGCAAGTCAGATTCATTCTTCACTCTCACTGAACATGTCCTTGAGCAAGGCATTTAACCCTCCTACTGTTCAGTCAGCAGTAGAATAAATACAGATTGTTATAAAAA